>NW_026576462.1:0-97883 GCF_028641065.1 Leucoraja erinaceus | reverse complement strand
AGACTGTCAGAGAATACAGAGATAGATATGTGTAGTGATAACGTAGAGTAGGATATTGCAGTAGATTATGCGGGGGGGGAGATGATGACTTAGTAAATAAGGGGCGGGAGACAACACACACAAATGCTGTGGATGGAATGTTTAAAAGAAGAAGGTGGTGGGGTGGCATGGCACGTGCGTCCTCGGGCATCAGGAGCGGGCTTTTGGTCGGGCGTGACAACGGGGCGCAACGAAGTCGTCAGAGAGCCCAGTGCGAGACACTGCGAGCGGTCGAGCACGCAACCCTACAACTACAGGTGGAGAAGGGAGTTGGGGCGGGTTTACTGCGGCACCGCCGTCAACACCTATACAACCACCCGAGCGACGTTGTCGACGGCGAATAGGGCCTAACGCCAGGGGGAAAGGAAAATGTGCAGTGCAAGGACAAGGAGAGGGTCGGAAAGGAGGGAACGGCGCAAGCTGAAGGCAGGCAGCCTGAACAGTTGGGGGAAGCACGGGTACACAGTCGAAGTGGGTTGGGCGCACGCCGCGGGGAGAGCACCGACTCCCAGACAAGCATCAGCGAGATCACGGCTAACATAACAACGGGTCAGGAAGACATGGATGGAGGGGGCAAGGGGCAGGGAAGCAATGAACCCCATGAAAGAAGGAAAGGGGGGGTGCACCACCGAAAGCTCAATCAAAACAGATAAATAAAAATATTAGTCCCATGTCGCTAGAGACACATCTCTGGAACAAGGATTCGTCAACACAGGACCTGACTACTATCATAACCGCAGTCACCCCCAAACACATGGAGCACAAGCGAAGGGAAGAGCAGAGGGGGAAGCAAAATGACAAGCGGAAAAGGGGGTAGGAGCACATACCGATAAGAAGGCACGGTAGAAAAGGGAAGAGGACGATTAAAGATATGTCGAGGATTCCTGTGGCGCCCTCCACATGGGGGAATAGCGTAGGGCCCAGATGGTGTAGGGGCCGTAAGGTGTGATCAAAAAAAAGTAGATGGCTGGGCCCACGTCTTAACAACGGTGATGAGCTATTGCTGCACAACGCAACGAACCTGGCAGCACTGTGAAGGTGACACACACATGGAAGAACGCCTGATTCCTAAAGCGGATCAAAGTTGGCGAGCGGAAAAAAACAAACAAGCCATCGTCCCCACATTTCAGGTGTCAAGGACATTCAAGGCCACACAAAGTGGCAAATGCCGGGGCTACCAGGGCAGTCGGGGGCAAGGCACCAAAGGCAAAGCCAGGTGCACACATGGCAATGCAGGGTGCAAGGCCTCAAAGGCCAAGGGCAGTTTCCTTACCACGATGATCGGGTGCAAGGCCGGCCGAATCCAAGGCGTTTGCCACCACTTCAAGCAGGGGCAAGCATTGACACTCAAGGGGCGGGTGCATAACCCACGTCAAGACTGATCCAATGCCAACAACCAAAGTCAGTGCGGTTGGCATACACTTGCACCAGGGTGCAAGGAGCCAAAAATTCAGGCCGGGCTCGACATTTTTTAAACACTAATAGCACTTCTATTTTTAATTGATGGGAAGAATTCCCTGCACATGCTCAGCAGAGGGGGGACTGAGTAAGATGGCCAAAAATCACAGCCGTAAGTGGTAGCGTTTTATCTAAAATCGATACACAGTGCAAACAGGAAGTAAGTGCATTTGCAGTAGTACCTTTTAACTTCAAGCCAAATACCCAAGCCGCCATTTGCAGAAAGTAGTGCCTTTCAACTTCATGCCACCATTTGTAGTAAGCAGTGCCTTTCAACTTCAAGCCAATGAACCCACACCACCATTTGCAGTAAGTAGTGCCTTTCAACTTCAAGCAAAAGCAGCCAAGCCAACATTTGCAGCAGACTCAGAACTGCTGTAGATTTGGGAGCAACAGCAGGAGGAGATTAGCAAGAGATCAGACTGATTAGCTCTAGCCCGAGTGGGAGGAGAGAAGTGAGTCAGTGCTGGGAAAACAGTTGAAAACTGAGGAATTTGGTTTGTAAATTGATAAATCAGGCGATTTATCATTCAATTTAAGCAAGACTGCTCTTAGCGAGCGGCAGTGAGGAGCGGCCTTGTGAGGGAAGTGCCCTGTGAGTAAAGTGTGAGTCTTTGGCTCGAGAGTATTCGGCGAGGAAGCTGAGGGGAGAAGACCACGCAATACGCTTGAGAGGTAGAGACGAAAGAAGGAGATGTCAGGCAAGCTGATTCAGTGCGATGCTTGCAGTATGTGGGAGGTCAAGGACACCGCTGGTGCCTCTGGCTGCTACAAATGCGAGGTGCATCCAGGTAGAGCTCCTGAAGGGCTGTGTTGGGGAACTGGAGAAGCAAGTGGATGACCTCCGGTTCGTCCGAGAAACTGAGTCGTTCCTCGACAAGTCCTACAGTACGATTGTTACACCTAAGGTACTGGAAGAGAGAAGGTGGGAGACAGTGAGAAAGGGTGGGAAGCATGGAATGCCAACGTCCCCGGGTGGTGTACCTCTTGTAAACAGGTTCACCCGCTTAGCAGCTGTCAGGACAGAAGACGTGTTTACACTGAGCGGCGGACTGGCTTGCGATGCGAATAGGGCTGTTGAGCCAAAACCAAAAAGGCCTAAGGCAGGCAAGGCCATTGTAGTGGGAGACTCCATTGTGAGAGGTACGGACAGGGGTTTCTGCGGCAACAGACGGGATGCAAGGATGGTGTGCTGCCTTCCCGGTGCCAGGATTCAGGATGTCACGGACAGAGTACAGAAAATCCTCAAGGGCGAAGGTGAACATCCGGAAGTGGTAGTGCATGTCGGCATAAACGATGTCGGAAAGAAGGGGATGAATATTCTGCAGCGTGCCTTTAGAGAGCTCGGAAAAATGCTGAAAAGCAGGACCTCCAGGGTTGTTATCTCCAGTTTGCTTCCAGTTCCTCGTGCTGGCGAGAGCAGGAACAGGGAGATACGGGACCTGAACTGGCTGAGGAACTGGTGCACGGGGCAGGGATTTAGATTTTTAGATCACTGGGATCTGTTTTGGGGTAAGGGGGGACTATACAAAAGGGATGGATTGCATCTTAACAGGTGTGGGACCAGCATTCTGGCAGGCAGGTTTGCCACTGCTACACGGGTGGTTTTAAACTGAATAAGGGGGGTGGGGTGGGGTGTCGAATGGGATAGTGGAGGATGGAGTTAAAGGGAAAGGGTTTCTTAAATGTGTGAGCGTAGAGACAGAGGGGTGTAGAATGAGGGTAGAAGCAATAGGTAGCAAGGTGAAAAGTAAAAGTGGCACGCCGGCAAATCCAGGGCAAAAATCAAAAAGGGCCACTTTTCAGCATAATAGTATAAGGGGTAAGAGTGTTGTAAAAACAACCCTGAAGGCTTTGTGTCTCAATGCAAGGAGCATTCGTAATAAGGTGGATGAGTTGAATGTGCAGATGGCTATAAATGACTATGATATAGTTGGGATCACGGAGACATGGCTCCAGGGTGACCAAGGCTGGGAGCTGAACATCCAGGGATATTCAATATTCAGGAGGGATAGACAGAATAGGAAAGGAGGTGGGGTAGCGTTGCTGGTTAGAGAGCAGATTCACGCAATAGAAAGGAAGGACGTTAGCTTTGAGGATGTGGAATCGATATGGGTAGAGCTGCGAAACATTAAGGGGCAGAAAACGCTAGTGGGAGTTGTGTACAGGCCACCTAACAGTATTAGTGGAGTTGGGGATGGCATCAAACAGGAAATTAGAAATGTGTGCAACAAAGGTAAAACAGTTATAATGGGTGACTTCAATCTACAGATAGACTGGGTGAATCAAATTGGCAAGGTTGCTGAGGAAGAGAATTTCTTGGAATGTATGCGGGATAGTTTCCTCAACCAACATGTAGAGGAACCAACGAGAGAGCAGGCTATTCTAGACTGGGTATTGAGTAATGAGGAAGGGTTAGTTAGCAGTCTTGTTGTACGTGGCCCCTTGGGCAAGAGTGACCATAATATGGTTGAGTTCTTCATTAGGATGGAGAGTGACATCGTTAATTCAGAAACAAGGGTCCTGAACTTAAGGAAAGGTAACTTTGAGGGCATGAGACGTGAATTGGCCAAGATAGACTGGCGATTGATTCTTAAAGGGTTGACGGTAGATATGCAATGGAAGGCATTTAAAGACTGCATGGATGAACTACAACAATTGTTCATCCCAGTTTGGCAAAAAATAAATCGGGGAAGGTAGAGCATCCGTGGATAACAAGGGAAATCAGGGATAGTAGCAAAATAAAAGATGAAGCGTACAAATTAGCCATAAAAAGCAGCCTACCAGAGGACTGGGAGAAATTCAGAGACCAGCAGAGGACAAAGTGCTTAATTAGGAAAGGGAAAATAATTTATGAAAGAAAAATGGCAGGGAACATAAAAACTGACTGCAAAAGCTTTTATAGATATGTGAAGAGAAAAAGATTAGTTAAAACAAATGTAGGTCCCTTGCAGTCAGAAACAGGTGAATTGATCATGGGGAACAAGGACATGGCAGACCAATTGAATAAATACTTTGGTTCTGTCTTTTCTAAGGAAGACATAAATAATCTGCCGGAAATAGCAGGGTACCGGGGGTCAAATGAGATGGAGGAACTGAGTGAAATCCAGGTTAGCCGGGGAGTGGTGTTAGGTAAATTGAATGGATTAAAGGCCGATAAATCCCCAGGGCCAGATAGGCTGCATCCCAGAGTACTTAAGGAAGTAGCCCCGGAAATAGTGGATGCATTAGTGATAATTTTTCAAAACTCTTTAGATTCTGGAGTAGTTCCTGAGGATTGGAGGGTAGGTAATGTAACACCACTTTTTAAAAAAGGGAAGGATAGAGAAAACGGGGAATTAGACCAGTTAGTCTAACGTCGGTAGTGGGGAAACTGCTAGAATCAGTTATTAAAGATGGGATAGCAGCACATTGGGAAAGTGGTGAAATCATTGGACAAAGTCAGCATGGATTTATGAAAGGTAAATCATGTCTGACGAATCTTATAGCATTTTTCGAGGATGTAACTAGTAGTGTGGATAAGGGGAGAACCAGTGGATGTGTTATATCTGGACTTTCAGAAGGCTTTCGCAAAGGTCCCACATAAGAGATTAGTATACAAACTTAAAGCACACGGTATTGGGGGTTCAGTATTGATGTGAATAGAGAACTGGCTGGCAGACAGGAAGCAAAGAGTAGGAGTAAACGGGTCCTTTTCACAATGGCAGGCAGTAACTAGTGGGGTACCGCAAGGCTCAGTTCTGGGACCCCAGCTATTTACGATCTATATTAATGATTTGGAAGAGGGAATTGAATGCAACATCTCCAAGTTTGCGGATGACACGAAGCTGGGGGGCAGTGTTAGCTGTGAGGAGGATGCTAGGAGGCTGCAAGTTGACTTGGATAGGTTGAGTGAGTGGACAAATGCATGGCAGATGCAGTATAACGTGGATAAATGTGAGGTTATCCATTTTGGTGACAAAAACAGGAAAGTAGGTTATTATCTGAATGGTGGCCGATTAGGAAAGGGGGAGATGCAACGAGACCTGGGTGTCATGGTACACCAGTCATTAAACGTAGGCATGCAGGTGCAGCAGGCAGTGACGAAAGCGAATGATATGTTAGCATTCATAGCAACAGGATTTGAGTATAGGAGCAGGGAGGTTCTACTGCAGTTGTACAGGGTCTTGGTGAGACCACACCTGGAGTATTGCGTACAGTTTTGGTCTCCTAATCTGAGGAAATACATTCTTGCCATAGACTGAGTACAGAGAAGGTTCACCAGGCTGATTCCTGGGATGTCAGGGCTTTCATATGAAGAACGACTGGATAGACTTGGTTTATACTCTCTAGAATTTAGAAGATTGAGGGGGGATCTTATAGAAACTTACACAATTCTTAAGGGGTTTGACACGCTAGATGCAGGAAGATTGTTCCCGATGTTGGGGAAGTCCAGAACAAGGGGTCACAGTTTAAGGATAAGGGGGAAATCTTTTAGGACTGAGATGAGGAAAACGTTTTTCACACAGAGAGTGGTGAATCTCTGGAATTCTCTCCCGCAGAAGGGAGTTGAGGCCAGTTCATTGGCTACATTTAAGAGGGAGTTAGATGTGGCCCTTGTGGCTAAACGGATCAGGAGGTATGGAGAGAAGGCAAGTACAGGATACTGAGTTGGATGATCAGCCATGATCATATTGAATTGCGGTGCAGGCTCGAAAGGCTGAATGGCCTCTACTCCTGCACCTATTTTCTATGTTTCTATGTTTTTATGTAACGCCTTTCAACTTCAAGCCATATCACCCGCCACCATTTGCAGTAAGTAGTGCCTTTCAACCTCATGCCACCATTTGCAGTAAGTAATAATAATAATAAATGCTATTTATGGGTGCCTTTCAAAAGTCTCAAGGACACCTTACAAAATTCAACAAAAGTAAAAAAAACATCATGGACACACACAAAAATAATCATTTACATACATAAAAATCATCCCCCCACAATGGTTCCCACTGTGGGGGAAGGCACAATGTTCAGTCCCATCCCGAGTTCACCCATAGTCAAGCCTATTGAGGCCTCCACAGTTGCCTCTACGGAGGCCCGATGTTCCTGGCCGTTTTCGCCGGTAGCGGTTACCCCGGCGACGGGAGGGTCCACTCAGCGGCTGGGCTACCTGGAACGGCCGCTACCCTGCCAGAGACCTCGGCTGCCGAAGCCGACAAGGCCGCGCCGGTTTGGAGCTCCCGGCTCCCGATGTAGAAGTAGGCGCCGCCCGCGGCTGCCCGCTCTACAGACCCGCAGACCAGAGGTGTTGAGCTCGACGGTCTCAGCTCACCGGAGCTCCAGCTCGTCGGTCCAGCGCTGTGCCGCCATCGGAGCTGAAGATGCTGGGCGGTCCCCGGCAGGACGGGTCAGCAGGGCAGCCTGGAGAAAAATCTGCCCCACCAACCAGGTAGGGACCAAGAAATATCGTTGTCCCCTTCCCCCCACATCAAAAAGTCTATTCTCCCACAAACAAGGCACGGGACTCACTAAAAACTACAAATCAAAGTGATTTAAACGGACGGCTGCTGGTAGCAGCCGTTCCCCAAGATGGCTCCTCATCCCCGAAGGCCGCGTTGTGCCTTTCAACTTCAAGCAATGCACCCACGCCACCATTTGCAGTAAGTAGTGTCTTTCAAATTCATGCCACCATTTGCAGTATGTGGTGCCTTTCAAATTGAAGTCAAAGCACCCAAGCCACCATTTGCAGTAAGTAGTGCCTATCAACTTCAAGCCATATCACCCAAGCCACCGTTTGCAATAAGTAGTGACCTTCAACTTCAAGTCAAAGCACCTAAGCCACTATTTACAGGAAGTAGTGCCTTCCAACTTCAAGCCAAAGCACCCAAACAACCATTTGCAGGCAGTGCCTTTTTAGTTCAAACAAACCATATTTTCATTTTCAAACAACATTAAGGGTACTCACAGTGGTGTAGACATTTGTTCAGTGTTATTCAGAGCTCATAGAGACGTGACCCTTTGCTTCATCCACCTTGCAGAGACTGAGTGAGGCACACCACTTCCTGGTTTTATATTCCCTCCCCCTCCCTCACGCAGGTGCAGCAGAGAGAATGGTGATTTTTTTTAAACTTCAAGCCAAAGCACCCAAGCCACCATTTGCAGTAAGTATTGACTTTCAACATCAAGCCAAAACACCCAAGCCGCTATTTGCAGTAAGTAGTGCATTTCAACTTCAAGCAAAGCACCCAAGCCACTAGTTGCAGTAAGTAGTGCCTTTCAACCTCCAGCCAAAGCACCCAAGCCACTATTTGCAGTAAGTAGTGCCTTTCAACTTCAAGCCACAGCTCCCAAGCCACCATTTGGTGCAAGTAGTGCCTTTCTATATCAAGTCAAAGCACCCAAGCCACCATTTGCAGTAAGTAGTGCCTTTTAACATCAAGCCAAAGCACCCAAACAACCATTTGCAGGCAGTGCCTTTTTACTTCAAACAAACCATATTTTCATTTTCAAACCACATTAAGGATACTCAGTGGTGTAGACAGTTGTTCACTTTTATTCAGAGCTCATAGAGACGTGACCCTTTGCTTCATCCACCTTGCAGAGACTGAGTGAGGCACACCACTTCCTGGTGTTATATTCCCTCCTTCTCCCTCAAGCAGGTGCAGCAGAGTGTATCAGAACAGAACGAGGAGGAGGACTCAAATGCAGGCTCAGACACAGGGCAGATCAGTATTCAGAGTTTAATCGGTCCAAGTCGATTCACAGGTAAGCAAAAACGGAGGCAACAGTACAATCTAGGAGCAGGCAAAAACAGTGGTCGAAAAACAGGCAATGGTCGAGATAACAAGGTCAAAAGATTTCTAGAGCTGGCACGAGGTGATATAAATTAACATACACAACGAACTGGCAATGAGAACTAAAACACAAAGGGCTTAAATACACAGACTAACAGGGGATTACGAGACACAGGTGAAACACATCAGGGCGGGGCCAACAATCACACGAGGGTAAACGACCTGACAGGAAATGGGACCTGAAACAAGAGGAGATGTGAGACACCAAAATAAAACAAGAATGCAAACTCTACTAATACTAAAAACCAATAAGAAACAGAAACTAGATCAAACGTGAGACCTGACAGTACCACCCCCCCCTCCACGGCCGGCTCCTGACGGCCCAGGATCTTCAGGATGTTGGCGCCGATATTCCCTGATAAGTTCCGGGTCGCATATGTTGCGAGCCGACACCCAAGACCGCTCCTCAGGTCCATAACCCTCCCAATCCACAAGATACTGACAACCACGACCACGCCGGCGCATCCCCAGCAACCGGTTGACTAAACACTGGACCCCCATCAAGGAACCGGGGGGTGCGGAGGCAGGGACCAGAGGACTCTCCTTAAATGGCTTCAGTCGGGAGACATGGAAAGTAGGGTGGACCCTCATGGCACGGGGGAGTTTGAGACGAACCGCCACAGGATTGATGACCTTCGATATGGGGAAAGGACCAACAAAACGGGGAGCCAGCTTCCGGGATTCCACCCTCAGAGGTAAGTCTCGAGTGGAGAGCAACACCTTTTGGCCAGGCGAGTATACTGGAGCCGGCGTTCTTCCACGATCAGCCATCCTCTTGTAACGCGTAGAACTGCGCAACAGCATCTGACGAGCCCCATTCCAAACCTTGCGACAGCGACGGATGAGAGCCTGAGCGGAGGGCACACTGGACTCCTTCTCCACAGCAGGGAACAATGGTGGTTGATAACCATAGGCACCCTGGAATGGAGAGAGACAAGAGGGTGAGCAAGGAAGTGTGTTGTGTACATACTCCACCCAAATAAGGTGTTTGCTCCAAGTTGAAGGGTTCTATGCCAAGCACCGCAGTCCTGTCTCCAATTCCTGGTTAAGGTGTTCAGTCTGTCCATTGGATTCCGGGTGATAACCAGATGTAAGGCTTCCAACGGAGAACAAAACTCCTTCTAAAACCTGGACACGAACTGAGGCCCCCGGTCAGACACAATGTCCCTGGGAAATCCATGAATTCGAAAAACATGAGACAGCATGACCTCTGCCGTTTTCTTGGCGGAGGGAAGCTTGTGCAACGGAATGAAATGGACCATCTTACAAAATCTGTCCACTACAGTCAGGGATTTAGATTCTTAGATCACTGGGATCTGTTTTGGGGTAAAGGGGAACTGTACAATAGGGACGGATTGCATCTTAACAGGTGTGGGACCAGCATTCTGGCAGGCAGGTTTGCCACTGCTACACGGGTGGCTTTAAACTGAATAAGGGGGGTGGGGTGCCGAATGGGATAGTGGAGGATGGAGTTAAAGGGAAAGGGTTTCTTAAATGTGTGAGCGTAGAGACCGAGGGGTGTAAAATGAGGGTAGAAGCAATAGGTAGCAAGGTGAAAAGTAAAAGTGGCAGGCAGACAAAACCCGGGCAAAAATCAAAAAGGGCCACTTTTCAACATAATTGTATAGGGGGTAAGAGTTTTGTAAAAACAAGCCTGAAGGCTTTGTGTCTCAATGCAAGGAGCATTCGTAATAAGGTGGATGAGTTGAATGTGCAGATAGCTATTAATGACTATGATATAGTTGGGATCACGGAGACATGGCTCCAGGGTGACCAAGGCTGGGAGCAGAACATCCAGGGATATTCAATATTCAGGAGGGATAGAGAGAAAGGAACATGAGGCGGGGCAGCATTGCTGGTTAGAGAGGAGATTAACGCAATGGAAAGGAAGGACATTAGTTTGGAGGATGTGGAATCGGTATGGGTAGAGCTGCGAAACACTAAGGGGCAGAAAACGCTGGTGGGTGTTGTGTACAGGCCACCTAACAGTAGTAGTGAAGTTGGAGATGGTATCAAACAGGAAATTAGAAATGCGTGCGACAAAGGCAAAACAGTTATAATGGGTGACTTCAATCTACATATAGATTGGGTGAATCAAATTGGCAGGGGTGCTGAGGAAGAGGATTTCTTGGAATGTATGCGGGATAGTTATCTAAATCAACATGTAGAGGAACCAACGAGAGAACAGGCTATTTTAGACTGGGTATTGAGTAATGAGGAAGGGTTAGTTAGCAATCTTGTTGTACGTGCCCCCTTGGGCAAGAGTGACCATAATATTGTTGAGTTCTTCATTAGGATGGAGAGTGACATTGTTAATTCAGAAACAATGGTTCTGAACTTAAAGAAAGGTAACTTTGAGGGTATGAGACGTGAATTGGCCAAGATTGAATGGCAATTAATTCTAAAAGGGTTGACGCTGGATATGCAATGGAAGACATTTAAAGACTGCATGGATGAACTACAACAATTGTTCATCCCAGTTTGGCAAAAGAATAAATCAGGGAAGGTAGTACATCCGTGGATAACAAGGGAATCAGGGATAGTATCAAAGCGAAGGATGATGCGTACAAATTAGCCAGAAAAAGCAGCATACCGGAGGACTGGGAGAAATTCAGAGACCAGCAGAGGAGGACGAAGGGCTTAATTAGGAAAGGAAAAATAGATTATGAAAGAAAACTGGCAGGGAACATAAAAACTGACTGCAAAAGTTTTTATAGATATGTGAAAAGAAAGAGATTAGTTAAAACAAATGTAGGTCCCTTGCAGTCAGAAACAGGTGAGTTGATCATGGGGAACAAGGATATGGCGGACCAATTGAATAACTACTTTGGTTCCGTCTTCACTAAGGAAGACATAAATAATTTGCCGGAAATAGCAGGGGACCGCGGGTCAAAGGAGTTGGAGGAATTGAGTGAAATCCAGGTTAGCCGGGAAGTAGTGTTGGGTAAATTGAATGGATTAAAGGCCGATAAATCCCCAGGGCCAGATAGGCTGCATCCCAGAGTACTTAAGGAAGTAGCTCCAGAAATAGTGGATGCATTAGTAATAATCTTTCAAAACTCTTTAGATTCTGGAGTAGTTCCTGAGGATTGGTGGGTAGCAAACGTAACCCCACTTTTTAAGAAGGGAGGGAGAGAGAAAACGGGGAATCACAGACCAGTTAGTCCAACATCGGTAGTGGGGAAACTGCTAGTCAGTTATTAAAGATGGGATAGCAGCACATTTGGAAAGTGGTGAAATCATTGGACAAAGTCAGCATGGATTTACGAAAGGTAAATCATGTCTGACGAATCTTATAGAATTTTTCGAGGATGTAACTAGTAGCGTGGATAGGGGAGAACCAGTGGATGTGGTGTATCTGGACTTCCAGAAGGCTTTTGACAAGGTCCCACATAAGAGATTAGTATACAAACTTAAAGCACACGACATTGGGGGTTCAGTATTGATGTGGATAGAGAACTGACTGGCAAACAGGAAGCAAAGAGTAGGAGTAAACGGGTCCTTTTCACAATGGCAGGCAGTGACTAGTGGGGTACCGCAAGGCTCAGTGCTGGGACCCCAGCTATTTACAATATATATTAATGATCTGGATGAGGGAATTGAAGGCAATATCTCCAAGTTTGCGGATGACACTAAGCTGGGGGGCAGTGTTAGCTGTGAGGAGGATGCTAGGAGACTGCAAGGTGACTTGGAAAGGGCTGGGTGAGTGGGCAAATTTTTGGCAGATGCAGTATAATGTGGATAAATGTGAGGTTATCCATTTTGGTGGCAAAAACGAGAAAGCAGACTATTATCTAAATGGTGGCAGATTGGGAAAGGGGGAGATGCAGCGAGACCTGGGTGTCATGGTACACCAGTCATTGAAGGTAGGCATGCAGGTGCAGCAGGCAGTAAAGAAAGCGAATGGTATGTTAGCTTTCATTGCAAAAGGATTTGAGTATAGGAGCAGGGAGGTTCTACTGCAGTTGTACAGGGTCTTGGTGAGACCACACCTGGAGTATTGGGTACAGTTTTGGTCTCCAAATCTGAGGAAGGACATTATTGCCATAGAGGGAGTGCAGAGAAGGTTCACCAGACTGATTCCTGGGATGTCAGGACTGTCTTCTGAAGAAAGACTGGATAGACTTGGTTTATACTCTCTAGAATTTAGGAGATTGAGAGGGGATCTTATAGAAACTTACAAAATTCTTGAGGGGTTGAACAGGCTAGATGCAGGAAGATTGTTCCCGATGTTGGGGAAGTCCAGGACAAGGGGTCACAGCTTAAGGATAAGGGGGAAATCCTTTAACACCGAGATGAGAAGAACTTTTTTTCACACAGAGAGTGGTGAATCTCTGGAACTCTCTGCCACAGAGGGTAGTTGAGGCCAGTTCATTGGCTATATTTAAGAGGGAGTTAGATGTGGCCCTTGTGGCTAAGGGGATGAGGGGGTATGGAGAGAAGGCAGGTACGGGATACTGAGTTGGATGATCAGCCATGATCATATTGAATGGCGGTGCAGGCTCGAAGGGCCGAATGGCCTACTCCTGCACCTAATTTCTATGTTTCTATGTTTCTATGACTGTGGTGTTACCTTCAGAAGAGGGCAGGCCCGTGACAAAGTCCATGGAGATGCCGGACCAGGGGCGTGAGGGGACAGGCAGCGGATTCAGGAGGCTAAAGGCGGGCAGACGTGAGGTCTTGTTCTGAGCACAAATACTGCAGGCGGCAACAGACTCCTTAATCCCCCTCTCCATGGAAGGCCACCAAAACCGCTGTTTGGCCACAAACAGGGTTCGGCGGACACCGGGATGACAGGAGATCCGAGACGTATGAGCCCAGTGAATCACCTGTGAGCGAAGAGACTCGGGAACAAACAGACGATTAGAGGGACACCCTAGCGGAGACTGATCACCAGCAGTTGCCTTGGAAACTCTCTCCTCAATCTCCCAAGTAACCGCCCCAACAAAACAGGAAGCAGGCAGAATGGGAGTTGAAACCTTAGGGGCCGGGTCAGGATCAAACTGTCTGGAGAGAGCATTAGGTTTGCCATTCTTGGCACCAGGGCGGTAAGACAGTACAAAATCAAACCGATTAAAGAAGAGAGCCCACCTTGCTTGGCGTGAGTTGAGGCGTTTGGCTGACTTGATGTATTCCAGGTTCTTGTGGTCTGTCCAAACTAGAAACGGCTGCTCTGTGCCCTCCAACCAGTGTCTCCATTCCTCCAAGGCTGTTTTAACCGCTAACAGTTCACGGTTACCCACATGGTAATTTCTCTCAGCAGGAGAAAGCTTTCATGTGAGGAAAGCGCAGGAATGCAGTCGACCATCTGTGGGGGGTTTCCTGGGAGAATACGGCCCCGATGCCCACACCCGAGGCGTCCACCTCAACCACGAACTGGAGTGACGGGTCAGGGTGAACCAGGATGGGGGCTGAGGAGAAGCTCCTCTTGAGTCTCATTAATGCAGTTACTGCTTGAGGGGACCAAGAGAAAGGCACGTGGGGGTGAGGTAAGAGCATGGAATGGTGCAGCAGTGACACTAAAGTTCCGGATAAACTTCCTATAAAAATTAGCAAACCCAAGGAACCCCTGAAGTCGCTTACGACTGGAGGGTGTAGGCCAGTTGGCCACAGCACTGACCTTGCTCGGGTCCATCTGTATACCAGCAGGTGATACAACATAACCAAGGAATTGAACAGTGTTAGCATGAAATTCACATTTCTCAGCTTTCACAAACAGATCATTCAGGAGCAAACGTTCCAGCACCTGGTGTACATGCTGCACATGGGAAGTCTCGTCTGGAGAAAAAATCAAAATGTCATCAAGGTACACAAACACAAATCTGTTCAGCATGTCTCGTAATACATCATTAACCATGCCTTGAAAAATTGCTGGAGCATTAGTAATACCAAACGGCATGACCATATATTCATAATGACCACTGGGTGTGTTAAACGCAGTTTTTCATTCATCCCCCTCCCTTATCCTCACCACATGATAAGCATTTCTAAGATCTAACTTAGTGAATACTTTAGCGTCTTTTAACACTTCAAATGCAGAGGAGATAAGAGGAAGAGGGTATCTGTTTTTAATGTCATTGAGTCCTCTGTAGTCAATGCAGGGCCGACGTGATCCATCCTTCTTATCCACAAAGAAGAATCCAGCTCCTGCAGGTGAAGAGGAAGGTCTGATGATCCCAGCAGCAAGGGCGTCGTCAATGTGTTTCTCCATGGCGAGCTGCTCACGTGAAGACAATGAATAGAGACGACCCTTAGGAGGCGCTGTACCTGGCAGAAGGTCGATGCAGCAGTCGTACGGTCTATGCGGCGGAAGAGATGTGGCCTTGGCCTTGTTGAACACCTCCTTTAGGTCTAGATAACACGAGGGAACCTTGGTGAGATCTGGAAAACCCCCCTCCCTTGAACGGGGAGGCTGCCGGAGGGTGGTCCTGGAAGATCCCAGCAAACTGCTCCTTGACGGATCCTTCATAGACTCAGGAGAAGAACCATGCAGATAGATGAGTTTATAGTTATTCCCCCAAGAAATTATTTCCCCAGTACCCCAGTTCATGTGAGGATTATGGTAAGACAGCCAAGTAAGCCCCAACACCAGAGGATGAGGAGGACAGTCGAGGAGATGAAAACTGATAGTCTCAAGGTGATTACCTGCCACGATGAGTTGAACAGGTTGAGTTCGGTGAGTTACCCTGTACAGTAGGCGCCCATCCAGTGCACTAGCCTCCAGAGGATCTTGAAGCTGTTCACGTTCCAGCTCCAATTCACCAGCCAAGCGAATGCCCGTGAAGTTCTCATCTGCCCCAGAATCAACCAAAGCCTGCAGGGGGTGCCACTGGGAATGCACCAACAATTGTACCGTCGTGAGTTGACGAGAAGAACGGCTCATAGGATTAGTACAACTCACCAATGTCCTCTCTCTCATTGGTGAGCTTTGTCAGGTGAGCGGATGATCAGCCATGGTCTCAATGAATGGCGGTGTTGTCTCGAACATCCAAATAGCCTCCTCCTGCACCTATTTTCTATGTTTTATGTCATTACCATAATCCTGAAAAGTTCACTGACAATTTCAGCCGCCTGGAAAACCCGGGCTTTACATCTCTCCGCAGTCTACTGATAACAAACTGAACATTTAAGAATCAATTCTGCAATGAATACCGGGTGGAAGTTGTTTCGTCTAATCCCGCTGCACAAACTTGAGGGCTACGCCGGCAGCATTAACTGAGAAGCAACATCATAACATTCGCTTTTGTTCCGTGTGATAAAAGCTTGTAAACGTAAACTTACAGCTGTTTGAAATTCGCAAGTTGCTTGAAGCATACTGAAGACAGACACAAAATGCTGGAGTAACTCAGCGGGCCAGGCAGCATCTCTGGACAGAAGGAATGGGTGACGTTCCTTCAAACATACTGGTCTCCGCGTTTCTGAAAAAGAAGCATTACTTGATAAAATGTAAGCCCATGTTTTTCTTTCTGGCTTCAATATATTGGAATGAGAGGAAATAACACAGATGTCAATCATGTGGCTGGAGTGTAGTGTCTCTGGCAATCATAACTTGTCTAGAGTCGGTGATCGGTGATCATGGTGCACATTAGTCCAGCCTCACAATCACACTTGACACATTACATTTTGCCTACCGTTCTCGAACAATTCATCGGACGTATCTCTATGGCGCCACGGTACAATCATCTCCAGAAGATCAGGAGAAGAAGGCCTCCTATTGTTTGTCTATAGGTCCACAATTTGTATCACAATCCCCAACCAAACACATCTCCATATGCCTGTAACTTGCAGGCATCACGTCCTCTGCCACCGACTCCCTGACTCGCGCACAAAACCAGAAAGGGTAAGCGCCAACTCATCGTCCGCAATAATTGTCAACATCTGCGCACAGAAAAGCCTCTTACCCGCTCCCTGTACACTCACTGCTGTGTGACCCGTTCTTGCTCCAACTGCATTTACAGGTTTGTAGATAAATACACCGTGGTCAGTCGGATCTTACAAGGAGATTGAGGAGTTCGTAGCATGATGTGAATGCAACAGCCTCTTCCCTCGTGTCTGAAAGACGAAAGAGCTAGGAATTGGACAAGAAGAGGTGGAGTGCATGAACAATGCATCAATAGAAACCGGGTAGACAGACAGGTGTGTGAGAAGAGAGCACGGGAATGCGAAATACATGAAATTGCAAAATTCATCATTCGGTCCACTATCTCACAAAGTATCACTTGAAAAGCCATAATTCAATCCGATGCAGAATTTCTAAAACCATGACGATGTGTTAACGATGAAACAAAATGAACGATTCGCATGTGTGCGAGTGCATTGCATCACAGTAATTATAAACGGAACTTTCCAGTATTTATACATTGTAATTATAAATTCAACTGAACATTCAAGGGTAGACGCATTATCGAAAACAGACCAGTGCACAGAGCGGATGTGATAGCTCTGTTGGTGAGAAATGTAATTCAGTTCCTTTTGAGGGGTGACTTAGATTCAGGAGATGTACGTCAGTATGGATCGATCTGAGTAATTGTAAGGGTAAAACGACCCTAATTGGAGTTATCGACAGGCCCCCACACAGGAGCCTGGATATAGGGTGCAAGTTGAATTAAGAGTTAAAATTGGCATCTAGTAGAGGTAATGCTACGGTTTTTATTTGAGATTTCAACATGCAGGTAGACTGGGAAAATCAGGTTGGTAATGGTCCCCAAGAAAGGGAGTTTGTGTTGTGCCTCCGTGATGATTTATTAGAGCAGCTTGTATTGGAGCATACCAGGCAGAAGGGAATTTTCGATTTAGTGTTGTGTAATGCACCGTATTTGTTAAGGGAACTCGAGGTAATGGAGACACTACGAGGAAGTGAGCAAAATATGATACGTTTTGATCTACATTTTGAGAGGGAGAAGGGTAAATCGGAGGTGTCAGTATTATAGTTGAACTATGGTGCCATGAGGTAGGAGCTGACCAAAGTTGACGGGCAGATACCCTAGTAGGGATAGGAGTGGACCAAAAATGACAGGTATTTCTGGGAATCATGCAGGTGTACAGAAAGTTCGTTGCAAAGAAGAAGACAATATAATACAATACAATTTATTTGTCATTGACAGGTTCTAAGGGGAGTAAAGGGCGGCCGTGGCTGACAAGGGAAGTCAGGGCGACATAAAAATAAAATAGAAGAATTATAACATAGCAGAGGTGAGCGGGAAGCCAGAGAATTGGGTAGCTTTTAAAGAGCAATAGAATATAACTAAATAGGCAATATGGGAAGAAAATGGGGTACGTGGATAAGCTAGCTACGAATGTAAAGGAGGATAGTAAAAAAAATATTTAGGCATGAGAAGAGGAAAAAAATATTTAAGACCTTTGGACGTTTGAAGACTGAAAATCGTGAATTTATTATGGGGAACAAGGAAATGGCAGACGAGGTGAACAGGTACTTTGCAACCGCCTTCACTAAGGGGGACACAAACAATCTCCCTGGTGTACAAGTGGCCAGAGGACCTAGGGTGACGGTGGAACTGAAGAAATGCACATTAGGCAGGAAATGGTATTGGGTAGACAGATGGGCGCTGGAAATCGTAGATGCATTGGTGATAATTTTCTGATGTTTTATAGATTCAGGATCAGTTCATGTGGATTAGAGGGTTTCTAATGTTTTCCCACTATTTTTTAAAAAGCGGGAAAGAGAAAACAGGAAATACTGGACCAGTTAGCCTGACATCGGTGGTGCGGAAGATACTGGAGTCAATTGCAAAATATGAAATAGCGGCACACTTGGATAGCAGTAGCAGGATCAGTCAGCATGGATTTATGAAGAGGAAATCATACTTGACTAATCTTATGGCATTGTTTGAGGATGTAACTTGTAAAATGGACAAGAGAAAGCCAGTGGATGTAGTGTACTGGGACCTTCAGTAAGCGTTTGATAGGGTCCCTCATTGGAGATTAGTGGACAAAATTAGGGCAAATGGTATTGGGGTAGATAATTGACATGGATAGAAAATTGGTTGGCAGACAGGAAACAAAGAGTAGGGATTGACCGGTCCCTTTGAGAATGGCAGACAGTGAGTGACTAGTGTGGTCCCGCACGTGTCGGTGCTGGGACCGCAGTTATTTACAATATACTAGACTAAGTGAGATCCTTTGGGTCCCAGGTTCACACGGGGGGCTGGTCCCCCAACGCAATATTCCACATTCCACCAATTCCAAAATTGGTGGCCATTCGGGGAGGGTGGTCTTTCTGGAACGCTAGCATGTGTGTTGTGGGCCGAAGGAACTGGTTTCCAGAGGGCTAGTATAGACATCGTGGGCCGAATGGATTCCTGGGCTGGCAGTTCAGTCACTCAGGTTTGGCAGTTCAGTCACTCAGTTCTGGCAGTTCAGTCACTCAGGCCTGGCGGGCTGGCAGCTCAGTCACTCAGGCCTGGTGGGCTGGCAGCTCATTCACGCAGAGCTGGTGGGCTGGCTATTCAGGGCTGGTGGGCTGGCAGCTCAGATACTGCCATAAATTCTGCTCAACACAGATGAGAGACTGTGAGAAAGAAGATAGAGTGTGTGGATAATTAACTTTAGACATTTTTCATCAGATCACAGCAATGAAGGTGGAATGTCAAACCTGGAGTGGATCTTATAATAATAATAATAATAACTTTATTTATAAAGTGCTTTTAGACAACATCAGTTACCACAAAGTGCTGTACATGGGAAGTCAACAAAAAGTTATTACAAACTACTAAAACCATTAAGACGACAGGACTATAAAAACAGTAAAAATTAAAAGACATTAAAAGCACTAAAACAGGAACAATGTTTTAGTTTAGTGTCGAAAGCCAGTGAATAAAAGTGAGTTTTTAAGGGAGGATTTAAAGATGGACAGTGAAGGGGCCTGTCTGATCTGCAGCGGCAAGGTGTTCCAGAGTGCCGGGGCAGCAACAGAAAAGGCTTTATCCCCTCTGAGCTTCTGCTTAGACCTTGGTACCTCAAGGAGCAGCTGATCCGCTGACCTGAGGCACCGGGTAGGAGCATATAGGTGGAGCAGCTCAGAGAGGTAAGGCGGGGCGAGGCCATTCAATGATTTAAAAACAAATAAAATAATTTTAAAATGAACTCGAAAGTGCACTGGGAGCCAGTGAAGGGAGGCCAAAATTGGTGTAATGTGCTCCCTCTTTCGAGTTCCGGTTAAAAGGCGAGCGGCAGCATTTTGGACCAACTGGAGACGAGCCAACGAAGCTCGTGAGACTCCAGAGTAGAGCGCGTTACAGTAATCCAGCCGAGATGAAATAAAGGCATGGACTACTGTTTCAAAATGCTGCCGCTCGAGAATGGTCTTCACCTTTGCCAGCTTCCTTAGGTGAAAGAAGCTGGACTTAACCACTGCGCCTATTTGTTTATCTAATCTTACTGGGAGCCAATGATGGGAGGGAGAAAAATACTGGGGTGAGGTTTAATACTTACAGGGGGAATACTTACTGATGGGCCGAAGGAACCCCTTCTGGGCTAGTACAGGCATGATGTGCCGAATTAACTATTTTTAAAAAATCTGTGAAATCTCAGTTGAAGGCACTTTTTCTGGAATTTTCCCGGCCTGGCACATGCCTTTTGACCCAAAATGCTCCGCATGGATTAATACGGTCATTTTCGGCAAAAGGGACTGGTTTCTGGGTTAACGGGTGCCTTGTGGACCGAAATAGGTGGTTTTAGGTAGGCCAAAGGTGAGATGGCATGTGACTCACCCACTCACGGCTGGGGGGCTGGCAGTTGACTCATGGCTGGTGGGCTGGCAGTTCACTCACGGCTGGTGGGATCACACGTACATACCATCCACCTCACACACACAATCCATCGCACAAACACAGACACCCTCCATCACACACACACACAAACACATTCATACACACACACACACACACACCATCTCACACTAACACACACCCAATGTCCATCACACACTCACAGGCACACTGAGCCACCCTCAATTTATCACCCCACTGACTCACACACACTCGCTCAAACACACACAACGTATATACGACAGTAAAATCTTTTGAATCTACTCACGTGGCTGAGCGCGGCCTTTCCATCGAGTGGGACTCCCGCAGTGAGAGGGACCTTTGGATTAACCGGAGTGCAGTGTCAACAAGTCAAGTCAAATCAAGTAAAGTTAAGTCAAGTCAAGCACAGTGAGTGCAGTGCCAACAATCCAATTCAAGTCATGTCAAGACAATCCATTTCAAGTGAAGTCAATCGAAGTCACTCCAAATCAATTCAAGGTAATCCAAGTCAAGTCAAGTAAAGCCAAGCCACGCACAGCGCAGGCGGGGCCAACAATACAATCCATTTGCCAACAAAGTCAATCAATTCCAAGTCACGTCAATCCAAGTCCAGTCAAGTCAAGTCAATCCATTTCAAGTCAATCCAAGTCAAACCAAGTCAATCCAAGTCAACCCAAGGCAACGCAAGCCTAGCCAAGTCAAGTCAAGTAAGGCCAAGCCAAACACAGTTCAGGCGGGGCCAACTGTACAATCCATTTGCTTTCATTTCAGGTCAAGCAAAGCAAAGGCAAAGCAAAAGCAAAAGCAGAGGGTAGGCGGGGACAGCCAACAATATATAATCAATTCGCTTTCCTTTCAGGTCAAGCAAAGCAAAATCAAATGCACAGGGCAGGCCAAACAACTAATTGCATTTTCACTTCGGGCTAACACGTTATTTGTTGCCAATACATTGCAGATTTTCAGTTCAGTTGACTCACAGCTTAGAATCACAGTTGCGGACTGTCCTCACACTCTTAAACTGTGAGTGACCCACGTCCGGCATCCGGGGCTCAATACTCCCGCCCTCGGAAGGGCGGAAGGGCAGTTAATCTCACGATTTTTATACATTCATATTTTTTTAATTTTTCAGCGATCGGAAAAATCCTTGGGGTTGCTGCAGCGGAGGATGACTGTGAGTAAGGTGCCAAAAAATCATAGCATTGTAGCGCACCGTTTTTTCTAAAACCAATTAACAACTTAGAGAGAAAATAGTCTAGATGAGACTTTTAGTATAATGACAGATATTATTAATTTAGATGAAAGTAATAAAGGTAACATTAGCAATTTTGGCACATGACACAGTATAGTGTCAGGGCTAGTATAGAGTTTGTGGGCGGAATGGATTTTTGGGCTGGCAGATCGGTCACTGAGGGCAGGCAGCTCACTCACTGAGGCCTGTACTGGCAGAGGGGCACCAGAATGCTTGGTGTTGCTGAAGACATCTGGAAGATTTCTGTCCACAACATCAAAGCATTCTCTCCTAAGCATTGGACATTCATCCCAAACAATGACTTTCACTTGCCTCGTGAAATGTGCCGTCTTAGAGATCTGCTCGATGTTGCACAATGTATCCTCGGCCACTTGGATGGGTATCTTGAATCGAGAATGTGTAGTTCTTCCACCAGGCAGAAATGTAGCTGCTATCCCAGAGGATACTACAGCAATAGCCACATCAACTTGAGCTCTAACATTTCCTGACATGATGTTGAAAAAGCAGCCTAAAGACAATTTCAATTGTTAATGAACACTGAAGATTTTATGCAAAATATTTTTTTTGAGGAGGGGGCTGTCAGGGTGGGATGGGAGGTGGTAAACATCGTGCAGCCAAGGGAGGGGCACAGCTTCAGGCGGGGGTTCACGTGAGCTGATGAGAAGGGGGGGGGTCATGCAGGTGGTGAGGGCGGCTTCAGTAGGGGGTGCACCCTATAGCCAGGCGGAGGGCAGCATCTTGAGGTGCGGGGATGTCAGTGGAGGAAAGGGGGCAGTGAGCGATTTACTCAAGACCTGTGGACTCACTGCCTTGGGATTAACATGTCCTTTAGACTGACCGACTCTCACGGCTTGTGAACTGACTGATGCCTGACTTCTGGAGTCACGTCCGACTTTTGTAAACTGAAAACGGTAACATCTACATTGAGGAACAGCTTCTTCCTGACAGCCATCACGCTATTAAACTTAACAAATAAGCTCTGAACTACGAAATACTATATTATTTTACACACACACACACACACATATATTCATAAACACACACACACACACACACACACACACACACACACACACATATTTACTCACACACTTATTCACACACACACACATATATTCACACACACACATATTCACACACACATACATTCTCATGCACATATTCACAAACAGACTCATTCACGCACACACAAACTCAATGACACACACATTCACACAAAGACCCACACACATACATAGACTCATACACACACACACACATACACAGACTCATCCCCCACCTCAAGACGCTGCCCTATGGGTGGTAAATGTCGTGCAGCTAAGGGCAGCTTCAGGCGGGGGTTGTCGTGAACTGATGTGAAGGGGGTGGGGTGTCCTCATGCAGGGGATATGGACGGCTTCAGTAGGGGGTGCATCCTATAGCCAGGCGGAGGGCAGCGTCTTGAGGTGGGGGATGTCAGTGGAGGAGGGGGGCAGTGAGCGATTTACTCATGACCTGTGGACTCACTCACTGCCTTGGGATTAACTCATGGCCTTTGGACTGACTCTCACAGCTTGTGGACTGACTGATACATGACTTCTGGAGTCACGTCTGACTTTTGTAAACTGAAAAGTGTAACATCTACATGGAGGAACAGCTTCTTCCTGACAGCCATCACGCTATTTTACATATCAAATAAGCTCTGAACTACGAAATACTATATTACTTAAAACACACACAGACATATATATGCGAGCATTGCCACTTTCATTTCACTGCACATCTCGTATGTATATGTGACAAATAAACTTGACTTGACTTGATATATATATATATATGTAACGGGTATAGCTTGGACCCAATAGCAGCACAGAATTAGGCAGGTATAATTGGTAATTAACTTTATTACGATACTGTAACACAGAGTAGTAACACAGGAATGGGTACACCGTACTCACACAGAGGCTCAGGATTGAGCGAGGGTTCCGAAGAGGGGCAGGCAGGAGATGTAGTGGCGGTAGCGGAAGGTCCGGTAACCAGGAGATCCAACACACGATGCAAACAAACCAGCAAGGGACAGACGAAGGGAGAATCGAAGCCAGGCAGGGAGTCGAGGAGCCGTTGCAGGGATACACCAAACAGCTCATGAGAGAGGCAGACAGAAACCAGGAGGTACGGGACGAAGGCCGTGGTCGGGGACAGAAGGCCGAGGTGATATCCGGGAAGACGACAGGACGGAATGGTCAGGGGCAGGCAGGTTCGAATCCGTGTAGGCGGTCGGGAAATCGCTGGAGAGTCTTGCATGAATGCTGAGAACAATCTGGCACTGTGTGAACGGTGAGGAGAGTCTATATACCGGGTTAATAGGTGATCAGAGGCAACTGAGTGCAACAGGTGAGGAGAGTTGGGCTGATGAGAGGGGAGTGGCAGGCAGGCAGGTGAGGAGAAGGAGGGACCGGTGGAAAATGTGAGGGAGAGAAAGATTGCGTGGTCGGCAGAGGGAGGAGCTGACAGTCGACGGCTCGTGCTGGATAGAGCTGTTAGAAGCGGACAGAACAGCAGTTGGAGTAGTAGGGAGATATTGTATTGGGGTATCGGCCGACGGCCTGTATAGGTCCGGTAAACGGTGCTCTGGCAATATTCCCTGCTGTTAGAAAATGACAGGCGAGAGTGGGTCTAGTGGTATGGAGGCCAGTGGAGGAGAGGATAATGAAAGAAAATGTTGAGAAGTAGTGGGAAACCGTGGAAGCACGGGGTAGTCCCAGGAAGAGCAGTCTTAAAAGAAGGAAAAGCAATATTGGTGGATCGGAGAGTGAAGACAAGGAACCGGAAAAGGAATCAGAAAATGATTAAAATGTGGTTAAATGTAGTGGTGAGGTTTGAAGGAGAAGGAGGAGTAAAAAAGATAGAGCCAATGAAGCTGACAAAAATAATCAGAGCCCAGGTTGGGGAAGTAAAGTACGCAAGAGTGCTGGAGGATGGACACGTGCTAATAGGGTGCAACAGTGAGGCTCGTTGAAAAGGCAATGAAAATGAACAAGATTGACAAAACCAAAATAATCAAAGTAGTGAGAGTGGGAGAACGGAGGAGGGCAGGGTGTAAAGTGGTTATCTATGGAATCCCTCTCAAAGTTAATATGAGTGAACTGGTTCAGGAACTCAGAAAGAGATGTGAATTAATTATGAATGCCAAAAGAATGACCAAAGGAGCAAAGAAAGAGGAAACTGAGTCAGTCCTGCTTGAATTCAAGACAGAATCCCTTCCAAAAGTGGTCCATTTTGGCTTCATGCGATATAGTGTAAGAGAGTACGTACCCAAACCAATGAGGTGCTTCAAATGTCATAAATTTGGGCACATAGCTAAAATGTGCAAGGGGGCGAGGTAATGCGCAAGGTGTAGTGGGGACCATGAATATGGCCAGTGTGGAGAGGGGGTCAGACCAAAGTGCTGTAATTGTGAAGGAGAGCATAGTGTGGCTTACTGGGGATGTGAGGTGATGAAACGTGAAGCTGAAGTACAAAACATAAGAGTGAAGGAAAAGGTCTCCTATGCAGAGGCATCAAAGAGGGCTGACCCTACAAAACAGATGAATGAAAGAATGACCAGGAGGGAACAAGATGTGGGCATAATGGAGGCAATAAAAGAAAAAGAAAAGAGTATATGGAAAGAAAAGGAAAAACCTGGTTATATTTATATTTATAGCAGGAGTAATAAATGCGACAGCAGAAGTAAAATCTAAAACAGAAAGGATCCAAATCATTGTAAAGCCTACAGTCCACCACTTGGGCATGGCAGGATTGAAGTGGGAGGAAATACATGATGGTTTCGGTATCCAGGCGAGCCAAGAGTCAACATGTGTGGGTTAATAATATTAATGTTAATCCTACAATGGAATGCAAGAAGCTTGTTAGCCAATGGGCAAGACTTTAAGCAATTCATAGACAGTAGGAAGGAACAACCAGATGTCGTATGTATCCAGGAAACCTGGTTGAAACCAAGTTTAGATTTTGTTCTATATGATTACGTTGCAGTGAGATGTGATAGGGGAAATGGGGGAGGAGGGGGTTGTGCCACTTTCATTAAAAAAGGGATACCATACAGGGTATTAGGAATTGGGCAGGAACAGGAATATGTGGTAATAGAAGTATGGTCTGAGAGGAGGAAAATAGTGGTAATAAATTACTATAATCCATGTAAGCGATTAGAGGTCAGTAAGTTACAGGAAGTAGAAGGCCAGAGCAAATCTAATGTTATTTGGTGTGGGGACTTTAACGCACATAATACATTATGGGGCAGTAGAAAGTCAGATAATAATGGACAGATAATTGAGGAATTATTAAATGATGGTAATCTAGTATGTTTAAATGATGGAAAGAAGACCAGGGTAGATGTTAGGACAGGGAAGGAGTCTGTGTTGGACCTTACACTTGTTTCTAATAGGATTGCTGCTAAATGTGACTGGGAAGTATATGAAAAGGGTACCATGGGAAGTGATCATCACCCTGTACTATGCAAAATAAATATTACTTTAACTATTAGTAAAGAAAACAGAAGTGGACGATGGGTGTTTGGAAAGGCTAATTGGGAGAAATTTATGGAGGAAAGTGATAGATATGTAAAACCGATACAAGAAGAGACAGATATAGAAAACTTTGAGAATAAATTGTCAGAAGGTATCAAAAGAGCAGCATTAGTTTCCATACCTAAAAGTAAAGGAAGATCAAAAAGGAAAGCTGTGCCGTGGTGGGACAATAAGTGTAAAGAGGCGGTGGTGAATAGAAACAGAGCATTCAGATTATTAAAAAGAACTCATAACTACCAACACATGATTAATTACAAACAGGCTCAGGCAATTGTAAGGATGACTATAAGACAAACAAAAAGAGCATATTGGAGGAAGTATTGTGATTCAATTGGAAACACAACACAGGTAGGGGAGATATGGGGGATGATTAAAAAAATGGAAGGTGATAAAAGGGAGTGGAGTTATCCTATCCTAACAAATGGAGATCAAACTGTAGTCTCAAATAAAGACAAAGCAGAACTAATGGTTAACACTTTTAGTAGGGTTCACAGCTCCCACAACTTATCAGATGAAGGAAGAAGAGGTAGGGAAAGAACAAGAGAGGAAAATGTTGAGGCCTTTCAAAGGAAAGGTATCACAGAGGACAAGTACAATATTCCATTTCATTTGTGGGAGCTAAAGAGAGCTCTGGCCAAGTGTAAGAACTCAGCCCCAGGGAAGGATGATATTTGTTACATAATGATAAAGCATCTAATTGAGGAGGGACTCCAAAAGATACTTGCACTATATAACAAGGTGTGGGAAGAACGGCGAATACCGGAGAGGTGGAAGGAAGCAATCATTGTGCCTATTAGAAAACCAGGGAAAGATGCAAGTAATCCAGTAAATTATAGACCTATAGCTTTAACAGCACACATGTGTAAACTGATGGAAAGAATGGTAAATGAAAGATTAATGCATCTAATGGAAGAAAAAGGTATAGCGGCTAATTATCAGAGTGGCTTTAGAAAAGGGAGAGGTACTAATGATCCAGTTCTGTGCTTGGAAGATGATATAAGGAAAGCACAAGTTAAAAAATAATCTGTAGTTACCGTATTTTTTGATGTAGAGAAGGCTTACGATATGTTGTGGAGAGAAGGTCTTCTAATAAAGCTGCATTTAATGGGAGTAGGAGGAAATATTTTTAACTGGATAATGGATTTTCTTAACGGTAAAAGTATACAAGTTAAAATAGGGTCAGACATCTCTAGTAAATGTGTAGTCGAGAATGGAACTCCCCAGGGAAGTGCGATAAGCCCGATCCTATTCTCAATCATGATCAATGATATATTTACAAACATTCAACCAGAGATGGGGCGATCGCTCTTTGCAGATGATGGCAGCCTATGGAGAAAGGGGAAGGATATATATTTTATCGTGAAAAAAATGCAGCAAGGGATAGCCCAGGTAGAAGAGTGGGGAGGGAAATGGGGTTTTAAATTCTCTATAGAGAAAACAAAGACAATGGTTTTCACAAGGAAGAAAATTAAAGAGGATGTTCAGTTAAAACTATACGGCAACAATTTGGAAAGAGTAAAAGATTTCCATTTCCTGGGAGTCCACTTTGACTCCAGATTAACATGGCGGGTCCACATTACAAAAATAATTGGAAAATGCAAAAAAGCCATCAATGTAATGAGATGCTTGGCAGGTTTAGAGTGGGGAGCAGATATATTATCTCTTAAACATCTATGTATCACTGATCAGATCCAGACTAGAGTATGGTAGTATAGCTTATGGATCAGGATGCAATTCGGTGTTGTCCGAGTTGGACAAAGTCCAAGCGGAAGCTCTAAGAGTCTGTATAGGAGGTGTGCGGACGTCACCTGTATGTGCACCACAGGTGGAAACTGGGGAGATGCCGTTGAGACTGCGCCGCAGACAAAAGGCTAATTACTGGCTAAGCCTTAAGGGTCATGGAGAGAACCACCCAACAAAACAGGTAGTACAGGAGTGCTGGGAGAGAGGGGTGGCTCAGTCTGGAAGCTTCGGCTGGGTTGGAGGAGGTGTGGCAAGGGACATGGAAGTAGAGGACAAAGAGTTCTGCCCTGCAGTATTGTGGCCATCTGTGCCAATATGGTTACTGAACATCCCAAAAGTTGATCTGGAGATATGGGAGGCAAAAAGGAAGGAGAAAAATTCGGACCTAAAAACAGAATATAATAGCCATATAGATAATAGATACAGGGAACACCTCTTAATTTTCACAGATGGATCAAAGGACCCAGTAGCTGAAACAACAGGGGCAGCTGTGGTAGTGCAAGGGATGAATGTTGAGATTTGCAAAAGAACAAATAACTATTTGGCAGTATATACAGTGGAACTGTACGCTATTTTGATGGCAGTTCGGTGGATAGAACAGGTGCAACCATGCAAAATATTAATAAGTAGCGACTCATTGGCTGCAATCCAGAGTATTGGGTCTGGTGCATCCCATAGGCGGCCTGACCTAGTGTATGAAAGTCTACTACTATTAAGCCAAGTAACAAGGAAGGGCAGTGATGTGACTTTGTTGTGGGTCCCAGCACACATTGGTGTGCTAGGAAATGAAAAAGTGGATAAATTAGCAAAAGAGGCCGTTAAAAAAGAGAACATAGAGGTAAACCTACAATTATCCAAATCTGAAGGAAGACACATTGTGTGGAAGAAAATAAATCAGGAATGGCAACAATACTGGGAACAGGAGACAAAGGGGAGACACCTCTATTCGCTACAAAACAGAGTGGGCATTACAGCAAGAAGAGGGGGGAACAGGAGAGAACAGGTAGTATTAGCAAGATTGAGGATAGGACACACCCACCTGAACAGCACATTAAAAGTGTTGGGAAAACACCCTACTGGGATGTGTGAGGAATGCCATCAGCCGGAAACAGTTCAGCATGCTCTAGTTGCATGTAGAAGATATGCAACAGAAAGAAGAGTTTTGATCAATGAAATGAAGAAAATTGGAATGACAGATATATCAGAAAAGAACATTCTAGGGTATGGGGGGAAGGAAAAGGAGTGACTTTGTTGTTTAATTTCTTGAGGGCCTCTGGCCTTATAAAAAGGATATAAAGTAAAGACATGAGGACTGTGGAGTGAAGCCAGAAGGTGGCAGCAATGCAACATTGTGGATGCCGGCTGCCGTAAAACTCCAAAGAAGAAGAAGAAGAAGAAGAAGAAGAAGAAGGGACCTGTGGAAAAGTACCGGGAGGTGAAGTGGATGAGAATGAGGAGAGGGCAGACTGTGACACAAAGAGGTCCTTCTGCAGTTGTACAGAGCCCTACTGAGACCACACCTGGAGTAGTGTGTGCAGTTTTGGTCCCCTAATTTGAGGAAGAACATCCTTGCTGTTGAAGGAGTGCAGCGTAGGTTCACAAGCTTAATTCCTGGGATGGCGGTACTATCATATGCTTTATCTATCTATCTATCTATCTATCTATCTCTTTATCTATCTATCTCTTTATCTATCTATCTATCTCTTTATCTATCTATCTCTTTGTCTATATCAATTCAATTCAATTTTAAAACTTTATTGGCATGATAAAAAACATTGTTATATTGCCAAAGTATAAAACATGACATACATATTTCAAATGCATAAGTATAAATACAAGTATACAGTGCATGGATAGATATGTCCCTGTACATAAACTCGCAATAGGCCTATAGCCCTTTATTGATTGCTACACGTTCTTGCAGCTGTAAGCAGTACAACACAATAGTAAGTTTAGCAATTCAATATAAATTTCTTAGTGTCAGTTAATGTCAATTAGTGTGTGCCTACATATGTGCATGTCGATCATTCACCGTCTCTCAGGTCATGGCATGCTGTTACGTATTGTGCACCAAGATGTGCCGTATTTCCTTCGCCACGGATTATTCTTAGTTTTGATGTTTCATCTAGTTCTATAAAATCAGGGGTTGCCATACTGAGTTTGTCAAAGTTTGCTTTCCTTGTTTTGTCAATTTTTTTGCATTTTAGAAGGAAGTGCACCTCTGTTTCAACCATCCATCAAACAGTGGCCGCATATTCTGTTTTCTCTTGGTTGCCAGAATCTCTTCTGTCTTCCTTTTTCAACTGCTAAATAATGGTCACTTAACCTGTATTTGGTGAGGGTCTGTCTCTGCCTTATGTCTCTAACAGTTGAGAGGTAGTCTGCCAATTTATAATCTCTTTTTAGGGCACGGTAACATTCTAATCTGCTTTGGCTTTTGTTTTCTTTATCCCAATGTTCCAAATACGTTTCTTTACATTGTTTGATAATTTGGTTCGCTCTAACTGGTGATTGGGGGTCAGTATTGATCTGAGGCCACTCTGGGTTTAACTGGATAGGGTTTAACTGAATAGGGGTAGTTAGTCTCAGTACCAACTGACACGGAACTCTTTTCTGTGTTCCCCTCTTGTGTTTGAAGGGCTTTAAACTGGAGAGTATATGGGGGGCTAGATTTAAGGTGATTCCAAAATTTTAGTGATCATTTCTGGAAATTTATTATCAGTGGGTATCTGCCTAGTTCAGCCCTACATGCATTTGTTGGTGTTTTCCTTTGCATACGGAGGATGTTTCGACAAAATTCTGCCTGCAGGGCCTCCGTTGCATGTTTTTCCCATTTACTATAACTATGGTGACTGAGCGGACCCCATACTTCACTACCATAAAGTGCAATAGGCTGGATTACACTGTCAAATATTTTAAGCCAGGTTTTAATGGGAATTTAGATGTTGTAGAATCTTCTTTTTATTGCGTACAGAGCTCTTCGAGCTTTCTCTTTTAGTGCATTCACTGCCATATTGAAGCACCCTGATGCTGAGATAGTTAGACCAAGGTAAGTATAGCTCATAGTGTGTTCGATAACAATACCATTGAGAGTAAATTTGTATTTATCTTCCTGACATCTGGGTCTTTTCTGAAAAATCATGATGTTGGTTTTCTTTAGATTTACTGCCAGGGCCCAATGTTGGCAGTACTCATCATGTAGGTCCAACTGTTGCTGCAGTCCCTGTTCTGTGGGGGGCAGCAGAACCAAGTCATCCGCATAAAACAGGGAATTTACCTCTCCGCCCAGAAGACAGAGGCCCGGCGCTGTGATCTGGTCCAACATTACTGCCAAAGCGTTGATATATACATTAAACAGTGTCAGGCTCAGATTGCAGCCTTGCCGGACGCCTCTTCTCTGGGCGAAGAGATCAGTGCATTGGTCCCCAATTTTAACGTCACATTTATTATTCAGATACATTGATTTGATAAGGTCATATACCTTTCCTCCTATACCACAGCAGAGGAGTTTGTAATAGAGCCCTTCATGCCAAATAGAGTCAAATGCTTTCTCAAAGTCAATAAAACAGGCAAATAGTTTCCCATTAGTCACTTGTTGTACATGTTTTTCTCTGAGAGTGTGAAGGGTATAAATGTGGTCAGTGGTACGGTGTTTTGGGAGGAAGCCAACTTGGTTTTTACTGAGAATGTTGTGTTTGTTAAGGAAATCCTGCATTCTGTTATTTATGATACTGCAGAATAACTTCCCTAGGCAGCTACTGACATAGATGCCACGATGATTATTTGGGTCTAATTTGTTTCCACTCTTATAAATGGGTGAAATAAGTGCTTGACACTGTCTATCTGTCTATCTGTCTATCTGTCTATCTGTCTATCTGTCTATCTGTCTATCTGTCTATCTGTCTATCTGTCTATCTGTCTCTTTATCTGTCTATCTCTTTATCTGTCTATCTCTTTATCTGTCTATCTCTTTATCTGTCTATCTCTTTATCTGTCTATCTCTTTATCTGTCTATCTCTTTATCTGTCTATCTCTTTTATCCGTCTATCTCTTTATCTCTCTCTCTTTATCTATCTATCTATCTCTTTATCTATCTATTTATCTATCTCTCTCTTTAACTATCTATCTCTATCCATCTCTCTCTATCTCTCTCTCTATCTATCTCTCTTTCTGTCTCCTTCTCTCACGGTCTGACTCTTTCTCTCTCTTTGACCATCCCTCTCTCTCTATCTCTCTCTCTCTATATCTCTCTCTCTCTCTCTCTCTCTCTCTCTCTCTCTCTCTCTCTCTCTCTCTCTCTCTCTCTCTCTCCCTCTCTCTCTCTCTCTCTCTCTCTCTCTCTCTCTCTCTCTCTCTCTCTCTCTCTCTCTCTCTCTCTCTCTCTCTCTCTGTCTCTCGTCTCTCTCTCTCTCTCTCTCTCTCTCTCTCTCTCTCTCTCTCTCTCTCTCTCTCTCTCTCTCTCTCTCTCTCTCCCTCTCTCTCTCTCTCTCTCTCTCTCTCTCTCTCTCTCTCTCTCTCTCTCTCTCTCTCTCTCTCTCTCATCTCTCTCTCTCTCTCTCTCTCTCTCTCTCTCTCTCTCTCTCTCTCTCTCTCTCTCTCTCTCTCTCTCTCTCTCTCTCTCTCTCTCTCTCTCTCTCTATATATATATATATATATATCTATATATATATATCTCTTCTCTCTCTATATCTATATATATATCTATATATATATATATATATATATATATATCTTCTTATTTCTATCTATCTATCTTATTCTATCGAATTCAGAGAGAACGCCGCCACCTACAGCCATCATTTTTGGCCACCTCGCTCATGGTGGCATGAGGTTGAAAGGCACTACTTACTGCAAATGGTGGCTTGGGTGATATGGCTTGCAGTTGTTAGGCACTACTTGTTTACACAACTGCCAAAATGTTGAATTTGTGGTCTGAAAAAAATTGTGGAAGTTGGGGTAAGTGTGAGAGACATGTACCCAACATTGGAATTCCAAACGTGAAATGAAGGTAAAGAGAAGCGAGAGTGGAAGGGACAACAGCAGCTAATGTGCTTGGTAAAGATTGGCTGTGCAGATACCGTAATTGAAAATATTTGAATTATCGTGTTTGCTCACTGCATTTCATCAACAGTAAGGCATTATTCGTGTTTTTTCTTGATTCCTTTGGTATCTAAAAATTCTCAGAAGTGATAAATCTGGCTGTAAATTTTTCTTCAAATGCGTTTTCATTTTGTACGTAAAAACCTACTTGAGAACCATTGGCGATTTATAAAAAATAAAAAATAAAAGAAATTACAGCCAGATTTATTACTTCTGAAACTTTTTAGTTGCCAAAGGAATCAAGAAAAAAACACAAATAATGCTTTACTGTTGATGAAATGTAGTGAGCAAACGGCCAATGTTCGCTAAGCATCTCCCTGGAAGATGGAGTTGGAAACAATGGTAAGTACCTACCAGCAGTACATCGCGTGTAATCCATTTTGGTGTAGCGTGACCCGACTGCTGTGAAACCTCCCTATATGTGTGTGTGTGTGCATGTGAATATATGTGTGTGAATATATGTATGTGTGTGAAAATGTATGTGTGTGTGAATATGTGTGTGTGTGTGTATGTATATGTGTGTGTGTGTGTAGGTGTGTGTCTGAATATGTGTGTGAGTGAATATGCGTGTGTGAATATGTGCATGTCTCTATATGTATGTGTGTGTGTGAATATATGTGTGTGTGTGTGTGTGTGTGTATGTGTGAGTGCATGTGAATATATATATATGTGTGTGAATATGTGCACGTGTGTGTGCATATGTGTGTGAGTGCATGTGAATATATATATATATGTGTGTGTGTGTGTGAAATAATATGGTATTTCGTAGTTCAGAGCTTATTTATTATGTTTAATAGCTTGATGGCTGTCAGGAAGAAGCTGTTCCTCAATGTTGATGTCACAGTTTTCAGTTTACAAAAGTCGGACGTGACTCCAGAAGTCGGGCATCAGTCAGTCCACAAGCTGTGAGAGTCAGTCCAAAGGCCATGAGTTAATCCCAAGGCAGTGAGTGAGTCCACAGGTCATGAGTAAATCGCTCACTGCCCCCTCTCCTCCACTGACATCCCCCACCTCAAGACGCTGCCCTCCGCCTGGCTATAGAATGCACCCCCTACTGAATCCCTCCACATTCCCTGCATGAGGACACCCCATCCCCTTCTCATCAGTTCACGACAACCCCCGCCTGAAGCTGCCCTTGGCTGCACGACATTTACCACCCATAGGGCAGTGTCTTGAGGTGGGGGATGAGTCTGTGTATGTGTGTGTGATTGAGTCTGTGTGTGTGTGTGTGAGTGAGTCTGTGTGTGTGTGAGTCTGTGTGTGTGTGAGTCTGTGTGTGAGTGGGTTTTTGTGTGAATGTGTGTGTCATTGAGTTTGTGTGTGCGTGAATGATTGTGTGTGTGTGTGTGTGAATATGTGTATGAGAATGTGTTTGTGTGTGAATATGTGTGTGAATGTTTGTACATTTGAATGTGTGTGTGTATGTGTGTGTGTCTGAATATGTGTGTGAGTAAATGTGTGTGTGTGTGCATATGTGTGAGTGCGTGTGAATATATTTGTGTGTGTATGAGAAATAATATAGTATTTCGTAGTTCAGAGCTTATTTGTTATGTTTAATAGTAAGATTAAACGAGTACTTACCAGTATGAAGTTTGATCTGTATTTTACGAGGAGATACGATGAGGGATTACGTGACGTGAAGAACCCGCTCAGTGCGCAGGCATGGCATTACTTCCAAGCAGGGGTGTGGAATCACAGTTAGACACAATATATGAAGTAAACATAGCAAAGATTAAGGAGACATCAGTTTACTAGTTTGATCTATATAATGAGGGCGGGAGCGGAGGGCACGTAATTCCTCATCGTAACTCCTCATAAAATACAGATCAAACTTCGTACTGGTAAGTACTCGTTTAATCTTACTATTTTACTTCGGAGTCACGTGAGTGACTACGTGAAGACTTCAAAGGTCTGTGATTTCAAACCGTGTAACAGTTTTTATTTCACTCACTGCCGAAGTTCTTGAGGGAGGAAGTGTTATCGTAATCAACCGATGGATCTGCTTTCTCAAGAAACAGAAAGGTATTTATTAACAATAACAACATAAATAGCTCCCCTGAGTTTAAATTAAATATTTCCAGTTTGTAATATTCTGTCTGCAATTAAGTCGAGCTTTATCAACGGTTTATAATAAAAAACATTCTGAACGTCGTTTCCCTCGACCATCCTGCCGTATTGAGAATGTGGTCAACCGGGACGTCCATTCGTTCAGCCGCTGATGTCGATGCTGCCCTAGTGGAATGGGATTTAAATGTATTAGTGTCTATTCCGGCAGCTTTCAGTACCTGTTTGAGCCACCTTGAAGTGGTTTCACTCGTTACCCCGCCATGAGGTTTCTTGTGGCTGACCCATAGGGCTTTTTCTCTCCCTCTGAGATTGTGGGTTGTGTCTATATATTGTTGTAGATGGTTCACCACACTCAACCTTGGCTCTAGTGGGTAGGCCCGGAATACCACCAGTGAATTGGGCGTTCCTGGCCTGCTTTGTTTTGACCAGACCTAGAATGATGAACGTGATGCGGTCTGGTGTGATCACCATGTTACCCAGTCTTAGTCTATGTAGTGACTGGACCCTGTGAGCGGATACGAGAGCCATAAGCATGAGCGTTTTTTACGTAGATTGCTCAAGACTGAGGGATCTAGCTGGTGGCCATCCTCTGAGATATGTTAATATCACACTGATATCCCATACATGGGTATACCTTGGTTTTGGGGCTGTTATTGTAAATGCCTTTCATAAGTTTTATCACCAGTGGATGGGATCCCATGCTCTGCTGTCCTGCTGTTTTTAAATAAGCAGACAGGGCGCTTTGTGCTGTATTTACGGCACTGTAACTCATCTTTTCATCATGGTGTAGATGGGCCAGGAACTCCAGCACGTCGGTGGTTGTAGTAGTTTCGTATGTTGTCCCTGCGTCCTGGCAGTATTTTCCCATTTTTTAATGTAGGTTAGGTACTGCTTCTTGGTGGATGTTCGCAGGGATGCCGACATGGTGGTGATAGTTCATTCGGATAATCCCAGTCCCTGGTAAGGTCTATCCAAAATCTACAACCCAGGAGTTTGATATTTTCATGGCATGGGTGGCTTATGCCTGATACTGGGTGAGTCAACCACCGTGGTCCACTAGGGAAATCCATAGGTGACTCGACCACCATGTCGTGATGAACTGGGAACCATGGCTGTGTAGGCCAGTCGGGCACCATCAATATCCCAAAGGCAGAGTCCATCTGTATTGCGAAGTACCCGACTGATGAGGCAGAAGGGAGGGAAAGCAAAAAGCAGAAATTCCCCCAATCCAGCGTATAGGCATCTACCGCTGCTGCCTCTGGTCTGGTTCCCAAGTCACATACATAGGTAACTGGTGATTCCGTCTTGTTGCAAACAAATCGATATCTGGCGTTCCAGATTGCTTAATAACTTTAGCAAATATTTTGGGTTTAACATCCATTCGATGTTATCATTAAATTTTTCCGTGACCTGGTGTCTGCCACTGTATTTAGCTTACCTAGTAGATAGGCAGTCGATAGTAAAAAATGTCTTTCGACACACCATTGCCAGATCTGATTGACCAATTTGTCGCACGATAATGATTTTATGCTCCCCATATGGTTAATATAAGCCACCACCATAGTATTATCAATCCGTAACCGCACATGCAAGTGCTGCATTTTAGATGCATATGCTTTTAAATCATAATACTCAACATTTCTAAATTGATGCCCAGTGTGTGTGGTAAAGATGAGTCTGGTTAGTCCATCTGGCACCTGTGCTGGATATGGAGTTAGTTGCCCCCCTCCCCCCAGACTTGAGCACTGGCATCTGATTAATAACTAAAGTAGGGTTATATATATGGTCCCTAGATAAGGGACGTATCAGATATTAAACTGATAAGAACAGATACTACACTTGATCTTAGCCAAAAGGCCGAGAAGCGATTGTCTAGGGGCTGGAGTTAGACCATAGGGCAATCTCTATACTACCATAGCTGCCCCAACCAGCTAAATTTAGGTATCTGCAATGATCCTTGTGTATGGGTTTTAGATAGTAGGTTTCTTTAATATCAATGCTTGCTATAAATTATCCTTTGGAGATCAGTTGTCTGACAGTAACAAACGTCTCCATCTTAAAATGTATATACTCAACAAACTTTTTTAGTGATGTTAAGTCCATGATGATGCGATTTCCACCATCTTTTTTGGTTTTAGTGACTATATTTGATACAAATTCGAAAGGTTCATGTTTGGTCTTTTTGATGACCCCATTTGTGATAAGCATCACCAGTTCAGCTTGTCCCTCCCGCTTTTCTTCCTCGGAGGGAGTAAGTTCCCTTAGGGCCAAGTGTTGAACTGGTGATAATATCTCTGATATAACTGAATTTTGTATCCACTAATGTTGTTGAGCATATACTAGCTCCTCGTGACATTACCCCATGCTTCTTTTAACAAGTGTATTCGCCCCCTGTTAGTAGAGCACCCTTGTTTTTTAAAATGCTGGCAGAAACCCAGACCCACCTACCTCCATGGTTATGGGTATTCTTCTGTTTTCTCCTGGTCCAACGAGTCCTACACGTCGTGTGACGTGGTAGGGGTGGCGCGTTTTCCCTGGGGCCTGCTCTGGGCCCTGGCCTGAAAGGCTTACAGGATTGGCATGCAGGCCCCGAGCTTTCACCAGTACCATAAGGTAACCCAGCTGGTGGATGCATTAGAGGTACTACTGACTGGTTTACGTGTGGTGCTCATTCCAGACACTGCCGCCTTTCCCCGATATTTTTGACACGTCGCCAGTTTTTGAAAACTTTTTGAAGAAGGGTTTTTCGGCCCGAAACGTTGCCTATATCATTCACATTTTAAACTTTAATAAAACCTTTTTGCACTTTTAATGCTGTGTGTTCTTCATGCCGTGTGTTCTTCATCACAATAGAACCTAATAGGCAGGAATGGCTGCTCTGTGGGAGAGCCACTAAGAGTGTGCATGGGGGGGAGGTTGTTTGGAGATGCACTGACTGTGTGGGGTGGGAGGGGAATGGCAAGGAGCAGAGTGGGGGGGGGGGGGGGGTTGAAGGTAGGCGGGGTGACTGAGTGAACTGCCAGCGTACCAGGCGTGAGTCACTGCACTGCCAGCCCACGAGCCGTGAGTTAGTGAACTGCCAGCCCACCAGCTGTAAGTGACTGAACTGCCAGCCCAATAATCCATTCAGTCCACCCTCTTCCCCCTTTTCTTTTACAGTCTCACCTGTTTTGGGAAGAATTTCTGGCAGTTTCTCAGCTGCCAGCCTGCCAGGTCCGAGTGATTGTACTGCCAGGCCTCAGTGACGGAGCTGCCAGCCCTCAGTGACTGTGCTGCCAGCCCAAAAATCCATTTGGCCCACAAATTCCATACTAGCCCTCTGGAAATCAGTACCTTTGGCCCCCAACACTCATACTAGCGCAACAGAAAGCCCCCCCCCCCCACCCCTCACTGGCCAGCAATATTGGAATTGGTGGAGAGGTGGAATATTGTGTTGGGTGTCCAGCCCTCCCGTGTGATGCTGGGACCCAACAGGTCCCACTTAGTTTAGTATAATATTAAAACTCTGTGTGTGTCTGGCTGGCTGGCTGTGTGTGTGCTGTTTGTGGCTGCCAGCCTTTGATTCGTTGCTACACTAACACCCGACCCACAAACACCCTGATTTTTTCCATTTCGGTAGAGATTTCACTTTTCATTCCAAGTATCCACTCCTCTTTAAATGTTGTCGTGTTTATGTACACTTTTTTAATAAAATCCTTCTCCCCCGCCCCCACTCTCTCATTTTATCGCCTCCTGCTGGCCAGCGACCATAATGGCTGCTGCCACCCGTATCTCACCTCAAAGACGCCATTTAAAAACACCCGCACTGCTGATTCCTGAGCTGCTTGAGTTGGAGGACCATGTCTCCCGTGGGGGCTACGTGTAGGGAACAGCTATCTATATTTATCTATCTATCTTTATCTATCTATCTTTATCTATCTATCTTTATCTATCTATCTTTATCTTTCTATCTTTATCTGTGAGATTCAAAAATCACAAATGCTCTTGAGACAAATTCAGACAAAGAAGTGTTTTTATTAATTTCATATTCTGCAGAATAGGTGCCTCTCCTCTGATGTCCCCTAGAGGCACAAAGAAGATGGAGATGCTTTCTATCTTTATACCATTTTTCACTATGGTCACTACCTCATGTCTCCCCATCGAGTTTCGTCCAATCATAACATAAAGCCCACATTCCCACGAGAATGTCCAGGAATGTCTCGGACCATCTCCTGACGTCAAAGACTCCCAAGGCTTCTGCTGAAGTTGTTATCTGTTTGCTACTTTTTATCTAGAATTTCTCTCTGTTCTGTATATTGTTACTTTATTCTACCAGCAGTCTGGCTTCTGCTGATAAGCTCATTTATTTCTAAGTTATATTTTTCAGAGTTCTAGTATAAATCAACCATCCCTATTAACCCCTTTCTCACAATCCACCATTTTTCTTTTTGCTACGCATCTTTTGATTTATACAATATCTTCCTTTTCTAGTGCTAGCAGCAGATTCTTCGCCTCCCTATCCTCCTCTCGCTAGTCATACTGTGTTCTGAAGGCCAGCGCAGGGAATGATACAACATCCGAATAGGCACAAAGTCAATGGTTCCTTCCCTTCACGCACAGTTTACGGGTTGATATTGTCTGGTGGGGCCTCCACAGGACCCTTAAATCGGTTTGCGTGTGTCCACCCTTTTTCTTTTGTTCGTACTGCTGTCTCGGTGATTAATAACACAAGGTAGGGTCCAGTCCACTTTGGTTGCAGCTTTTCTTCCTTCCATGATTTTACAAGATCCCAGTTCTCTGCTTTCACAGAATGGATTGGCAAGTCGAGATGGGGACTCTGTGCCAACAGCTCCTTGGTTTTTAATTCTGTAATAGAATGAGATACTGCCAGTAAACAGTTCCTTAAGAAAACATCATTACCATGGTGGGTATTCCTTCTATCTTTCCCAAATAATAAAAACCTAACTTGTTCAACCTTTCTCTGTATCTTAGTTGCTGAAACCCAGTCAACATTCTAATTGATCTCCTCTGTACTCTCTATTTTAACCTTTTTCCTATAATTATGCCTACCAAAATTATACACCATACTCCACAATTGACCTCACCAATACCTTGTACAATTTAACATTACAACCCAACTTCTATACACAATGCTCTGATTTATAAAGGCCAACACACCAAAATCTTTCTTTACCATCCTTTCTACACGAGATTCCACCTTCAGGGAATTATACACAGTTGTTCCTAGATCCCTCTGTTCAACTTCATTCCTCAATTCACAATCATTTACCATGTAAGTCTAGTTTGAATTTGTCCTGCCAAGTTGTATCACCTCACACTTATCAACATTAAACCCATCTGTCATGTTTCAACCCAGTCTTCCAAATGACCTAAATCTCTCTGTACATTTTTTAAAATCTACTTAATTATTCACAACACCACGTATCTTAGTATTATCTACATACTTCTTAATCTATCTTACCACACCAACATCCATATTATTGATTCACATGACAAACAACAGTGGTCCCAACACACATCCCTGAGGTACCCCTCTAGTCATTGACCTCCAACCTGATAAACATCCATCCACCATTACTCTCTGACATTTCCCAACAGTCACTTTTAATCCATCTTGCTATTCCTTACTAACCACTTCTTAACCAACCTTATTTCCTTTATTGAACTTTGTCAAAGGCCTTACTGAAGTTCACCACTTTAACCTCATCAATTTTCCTAATAACCTCTTTTAAGAAAAATCATGATTAGTCAAATGTCACAATCACAAATCCATGCTAATTCTTCCTAATCCTACCCCATTTATCCAAATTCCTATAATATTGTCTTTAGTATCCTTTCCATTATTTCCCACCACTGATGTCAAACAAGTTCTTGTTAAAACTCTACTCTTCTTTGTCCTCCTGTTCAATTACCTCAGGGCTATTATCTATTCGTACCTGTGGGACAGCCCTCATGTAATTATTGAAATCGTACTAGGTATCTCAACCTTCTAAACGAACATCGGTCGGTGATTTAGAAAACTCATACATACACCTTGTCTTCAGGTTTAAAGGGTCCTTCTTCCTGGTCCATCTCCGACAGCTTTTACTTTACCTGTTCATAAATAGACTTGTATATCATTATTAACTGTTTCATATACTTTTTAAATTCTATCTGTAACTGTTCCAAACCCGGTCCCTTGCAGGAACTTCTCCATTGTGTCACCTGCTGGTTAGTTTGCATGCAACATTTCTTCAGTGCCAATGGCAGAGCATTACACAAATCTTATTTATTTTAACCTTCAATGTTCCATTTATTCTTTTCATCAAATGAAAACAATCCGTTGTCAAAGCTGATTTCTGTAGGTTTACCAAACCTCTTAATTACCTTATTCAGCATAAACGACACTACAGTGCTCATACCTAAATCGATTCAGACTTACCCTGGACATCTCTTCCAGATGCTGTTTCAGCTGCTTTGTCTGCATTTTAATTTAACTTCTTTGACATGTACTTTTTCCATTTCACCATACAATTTCAAAATTCCCAATCTAGTCTGAACTATATCCTGCCTTTCCCAAGGTCATCATCTGCTGTCTTATATTCTGAAGTATTTCTCTCTCTTCACTTGTGGAACAAACCAACAAATTGTCCACATCAGCAAATACTTTCTAAGGGTATACCATATAACCATATATCGAACCTGCCTCCACCACCTTCACTGGAAGCTCATTCCACACAGCTACCACTCTCTGAGTAAAGAAGTTCCCCCTCAACTTTCAACTCTGCCTTTCCCATCTAATTAAAAAACCTACCTCATCCTAGCCTTTCTTGACATCCTTCCTTAAATCCCTTTCTCTCTCTTGGGGACCCCAGTCCTGTTAGGGCTTATAATCTCCAGATTAATTTCACTCCTGATAGGACTTTGAGGAAAAGTTCCCCAAGACATGTATTATTGGCATGTAATTCTCTGGCCCCGCTTGGTTCCCTCATAGGACTCACTTGTGTCAGTTCATCACTTATTTCAGTCTTTTCAACCAGGGGCTTTGTTCATTGACATTGACCGCAGAGACCAACTGTTTGCTGAATCGGGGGTTGGAAATAAATGACAATCCCACCACCTCCTTCAATTCTGCTTGACTTTAAGAAGAATGACTTCCACCACAATAGTTCATAATATAATGTCCACATGCCTTCTTTTTCTTGTTCATTTTCAACTCTCCACCTTCTCATTCCCCTTTGTTCCTTGGGGTTCACCTTAAGTGGGTAACATTTGCTGAGGGGCCTGCATACCCTCGGTCATGACGGCATCCAACCAGAAGATGGCGCTGTAGCCGGTAAGTTTGTGAGCGGCGGCCATGTTTGTAGTCTTTTGTCGGCCCGGTTGTAACAATTTACATCATCTTTATCTGACACTTAGTGGTTCCCACCACTTTTACCAATGGTGCCTTCAAATCTTTCATGGCCAATAATCGTCCCACATTCTCCTCCTCCAAAGCCCTAATCCATTTCCTTCCCCATCAGGGATATAGGGTGAGGCATTTTTATTTATTATTTATTTTAATTTTTTATTTTAATTTTTTTTAGCCCTCTCAGTTTATGGGTGCCCCAAGGGATAATCTGTCATCCTGTCGTCTCCTACTTCTGTTTCTCTGTCTCTCTGTCTCTCTCTCTCTCTCTCTCTCTCTCTCTCTCTCTTTCTGTGTCTCTGTCTTTCCTCTCTCTGTCTAGCTCATAGAAACATAGAAATTAGGTGCAGGAGTAGGCCATTCGGCCCTTCGAGCCTGCACCGCCATTCAATATGATCATGGCTGATCATCCAACTCAGTATCCTGTACCTGCCTTCTCTCCATACCCTCTGATCCCCTCAGCCACAAGGGCCACATCTAACTCCCTCTTAAATATAGCCAATGGAACTGGCCTCAACTACCCTCTGTGGCAGAGAGTTCCAGAGATTCACCACTCTCTGTGTGAAAAAAGTTCTTCTCACCTCGGTTTTAAAGGATTTCCCCCTTATCCTTAAGCTGTGACCCCTTGTCCTGGACTTCCCTAACATCGGGAACAATCTTCCTGCATCTAGCCTGTCCAACCCCTTAAGAATTTTGTAAGTTTCTATAAGATCCCCTCTCAATCTCCTAAATTCTAGAGAGTATAAACCAAATCTATCCAGTCTTTCTTCATAAGACAGTCCTGACATCCCACGAATCAGTCTGGTGAACCGTCTCTGCACTCCCTCTAAGTCCTATAATGTCCTTCCTCAGAAAATCCTCTCTCTCTCTCTCTCTCTCTCTCTCCTCGGGAAACTCTCTCTCTCTCTCTCTCTCTCTCTCTATCTCTCTATATATCTATCTATCTCTCTATCTATCTATCGATCTCTCTCTCTTCCTCTCTCTCTCTCTCTCTCTCTCTCTCTCTCTCTCTCTCTCTCTCTCTCTCTCTCTCTCTCTCTCTCTCTCTCTCCGTCTCTCTCTCTCTCTCTCTCTCTCTCTCTCTCTCTGTCTCTCTCTCCGTCCCCCTCTCTCTCTCTCTCTCCCTCTCTCTCTCCCTCTCTCTCTCTCTCTCTCTCTCTCTCTCTCTCTCTCTCTCTCTCTCTCTCCCTCTCTCTCTCTCCGTCTCTCTCTCTCTCTCTCTCTCTCTCTCTCTCTCTCTCTTTCTCTCCCTCTCTCTCTCTCTCTCTCTCCATGTGCCTGCAACAAATCTTTACTACTTTGTTTTTCACTTCTGTGAAAATAAATTGATCTAACTGTTCTTGTCAGAACTAAAGGATCTTCAAGGAGGCTATTTAACAAACCCCTTCGCCCTCAGGGTCTTCTCCTAGGTACCTCCCTCAGGGGTCTAATTTCAACCAAACATCTTCCCCTTCTGCCCTTTGACTCCCCGTCCTGTTGGCCGGGTGATCTTCGTCCACCCCGGCCCCTGTCTTTTCTTTCCTTTGGGTATTTTGGCCCCCTCCGGCTCTGCTCTCTCTTCCCTGGGTATTTTGGCCCCCAGCGGCTCTGCTCTCTCTTCCCTGGGTATTTTGGCCCCCAGCGGCTCTGCTCTCTCTTCCCTGGGTATTTCCTGCCCTCCAGGGTCCAGCATTTGCCCCAACGGACGATTGGGCAGAATGCGGGGATTTGGCCCACAGCCTTTCCCCCTCCCTTTTTCTAAACACCGTGTTTAATTACCTTATTTATCATAATCATATTCTTAATACCATGTTCATCATATTCTCAATACCGCGTTCATCATATCTGCCTTGCCCGTAGTTGTGAGATTCAAAAATCACAAATGCTCTTGAGACAAATTCAGACAAAGAAGTGTTTTTATTAATTTCATATTCTGCAGAATAGGTGCCTCTCCTCTGATGTCCCCTAGAGGCACACAGAAGATGGAGATGCGTTCTATCTTTATACCGTTCTTCACTATGGTCACTACCTCATGTCTCCCCATCGAGTTTCGTCCAATCATAACATAAAGCCCACATTCCCACGAGAAAGTCCAGGAATGTCTCGGACCATCTCCTGACGTCAAAGACTCCCAAGGCTTCTGCTGAAGTTGTTATCTGTATGCTACTTTTTATCTAGAATTTCTCTCTGTTCTGTATATTGTTACTTTATTCTACCAGCAGTCTGGCTTCTGCTGATAAGCTCATTTATTTCTAAGTTATATTTTTCAGAGTTCTGGTATAAATCAACCATCCCTATTAACCCCTTTCTCACATTATCTATCTATCTTTATCTATCTATCTTTATCTATCTATCTTTATCTTTCTATTTTATTCTATTCTATTCTTGAAATCCCCCCCATACATATTGAAATAACGTTTCCTTGCTCACATGCCGATCATATCTCCTGATGTAACTTATACCCGACATCCTGGTTACTGTTTGGAGGCCTGCATATAACTCCCATCAGGGTATTTTTACCCTTGCATTTTCTTAACTCTACCCACAAAGATTCCTCATCTTCTGATCTTATGTCATCCCTTGATTGAATTTCATGTCTGTACCAGCAGAGCCACCCCACTCTCTCTGCCCACCTGCCTGTCTCCTTGATAGGATGTCTTAGAATTAAGGGGAGGTCGTTTAAGACTGAGGTGAGTAGTGAATTTATGGAATTCCCTGCCACAGAGGGCAGTGGAGGCCAAGTCGCTGGATGGATTTAAGAGAGAGTTAGATAGAGCTCTAGGGGCGAGTGGAGTCAAGGGATATGGGGAGAAGGCAGGCACAGGTTATTGATAGGGGACGATCAGCCATGATCACAATGAATGGCGGTGCAGGCTCAAAGGGCTGAATGGCCTCCTCCTGCACCTAGTTTCTATGTGTCTATGTGTATCCTTGCATGTTTAGCTCGCAGCTCTAACCATCTTTCAGCCAAGTCTCCGTGATGCCCACGTCGTACCAACGAAGTTCTAACTATGAGCTCATGCACCTTGTTGCGTACACTGTGTGCATTCAATTACAATGTTTGTTCTTGTATAGTAATGGACAATTGGCAGGGGCATTGTGTCTTATTACCATTTGTCCGTTATAACCGAGTATGGTATCATTGTACGTAGTTTAAACAAAGAACTGCAGGTGGTGATCAATACAGAAAAGGACACAAAGTGCTGGAGTAACTCAGGCAGCACGTCTGGAGAACATGATCATTTGGGACGTATGTGCAAGAAGGAACTGCAGATACTGGGTTAAACCAAAGATGGACACAAAAAGCTGGAGTAACTCATCGGGACAGGCAGCATCTCTGGAGAGAATGACCCTTCTCCAGACTGATCCGGTCTGCTGTTACTCCAGCACTTTGTCGTTTCATTGCTTGATCTCATTTCCCTGTTCATGATCCATATCCCTCTATTCCTGCACTTCCATGTGCCAATCTAAAAGCCTCTTAACCACCATTGTAGTATCTGCCACCACTATCACCCATGGCAATGCATTCCATGCCTCACCACCCTTGGTGTAAAAAGCTCCCACTCTCACCTTATAGCTATGCCCGCTAGTTTTGGATGTTTGCGCCCAGAGATAAAGATTCTATGTTGTGCTGTGTGGCATTACTTGGTACTGTTCTATAGTGCTGTGTGCTGTATTCTGCTGCACGATGTGTGCTATGCCATGCTGAACAGTTTTGTACTTTGTTGTACTGTACTGCATTACACCATGCCGTACTGCATTACACCATGCTGTAGTGTTGTACTGTGCTGTAGTGTTGTACTGTGCTGTAGTGTTGTACTGTGCTGTAGTGTTGTACTGTGCTGTACTGTATTACACCATGCTGTAGTGTGTTGTACTGTGCTGTAGTGTGTTGTACTGTGCTGTACTGCATTACACCGTGCTGTAGTGAGTTGTACTGTACTGCATTACACCATGCTGTACTGCTTTACACCATGCTGTAGTGTATTGTACTGTACTGCATTACACCATGCTGTACTGCATTACCCAATGCTGTAGTGAGTTGTACTGTACTGCATTACACCATGTTGTAGTGAGTTGTGCTGTACTGCAATACACAATGCTGTAGTGAGTTGTACTGTACTGCATTACACCGTGCTGTAGTGAGTTGTACTGTACTGCATTACACCGTGATGTGGTGTGTTGTACTGTACTGCATTACATCGTGATGTACTGCATTACACCGTGCTGTAGTGTATTGTACTGTACTGCATTACACCATGTTGTAGTGAGTTGTGCTGTACTGCATTACACCATGCTGTAGTGAGTTGTGCTGTACTGCATTACACCATGCTGTAGTGAGTTGTGCTGTACTGCATTACACAATGCTGTAGTGAGTTGTACTGCATTACACCATGCTGTAGTGAGTTGTACTGTACTGCATTACACCATGCTGTAGTGAGTTGTACTGTACTGCATTACACCATGCTGTAGTGAGTTGTGCTGTACTGCATTACACAATGCTAGTAGTGAGTTGTACTGTACTGCATTACACCATGTAGTGAGTTGTACTGTACTGCATTACACCGTGCTGTAGTGAGTTGTACTGTACTGCATTACACCCTGCTGTAGTGAGTTGTACTGTACTGCATTACACCATGCTATAGTGAGTTGTACTGTACTGCATTACACCATGCTATAGTGAGTTGTACTGTACTGCATTACACCATGCTGTAGTGAGTTGTACTGTACTGCATTACACCATGCTGTAGTGAGTTGTACTGTACTGCATTACACTGTGCTGTAGTGAGTTGTACTGTACTGCATTACACCGTGATGTGGTGTGTTGTACTGTAATGGCCTGTGAACTTTTCTAAAGTTCAGAGTCTGTGACAATCTCACTTCAAGTGTCAAAGTTAGACACAAAATGCTGGAGTAACTGCAGAACAGGCAGCTTCTCTGGGTAGAAGGAATCTGTTACGTTACAGTTTACGACCCTTCTTCAGACTCAGACTGAAGAAGGGTCTCGAGCCGAAAGATCACCCACTCCATCTATTCAGAGATGCTGCCTTTTAGCAGAGTTACCAACAGAGCCAACATTTTGTGACTACCTTCCGTGTAAAGCCTTCAGTATTGATCATTAAGGACATTAAAGGAGCATCTGCTTACTTCCTACCAACTTTCAGTATCTCTATTGAGGAATGCTGGATGAGATCTACCATCTAATGCAATATTCCGGTAAGCCTGGGTCCAGCTATTTTCCACATTAACATGTCACACTGTGTCATTTTAAGGATCTTACCTTAACTCGTGCGCCTGCATCAATTCTGATTACACAAATGCCAGCAGAACAGGGAGTTTTATCAAGCTCTTGTGCAATTTTATTCCCAGCTCCTAATGAGAACATTAAGCAGGCACCCCCATGGTGCAGCAGTTACAAGCTTTAGACAAAATTCAGAATGAAAGTCAACTTTGGAATATATATTTTACTTTGATCAATAAAAAATAAACTTTTTGAGTTTCAATTCATCATAGTGCAGATGCTAGAGGAGACCTCATGGTGTGTAGTGGTGCGAGGAACATAGAAACATAGAAAATAGGAGCAGGAGTAGAGCCCATTCGGCCCTTTGAGCCTGCACCGCCATTCAATATGATCATGGTTGATCATCAAACTCAGTATCCTGTACCTGCCTTCTCTCCATACCCCCTGATCCCTTTAGCCACAAGGGCCACATCTAACTCCCTCTGAAAAATGTTTTCCTCATCTTGGTCCTAAAATATCTCCCCCTTATCCTTAAACTGTGACCTCTTGTTCTGGAGAGTTTTGCTCTTCACTTAGAGGGAGGTTTTATTCAATGGGAGAATAGTGGAGATTGAAGCAAGAACAAAATGAATAGTCCCCTTGATCTGACCGACAGCAGAGGACGTGAAAACTGGATCTAGGGCACTCTCGGTGGAGAAGATCAAATATGACAGAGGAGAAACGGGTAATATATATAAGCATCTGGATAAACAGGGTCTGATTAGGAACAGTCAACATGGATTTGTGCCTGGAAGGTCATGTTTGACTAATCTTCTTGAATTTTTTGAAGAGGTTACTCAGGAAATTGATGATGGTAAAGCAGTGGATGTTGTATACATGGACTTCAGTAAGGCCTTTGACAAGGTTCCTCACGGAAGGTTGGTTAAGAAGGTTCAATGGTTGGGGATTAATGGAGGAGTAGCAAGATGGATTCAACAGTGGCTGAATGGGAGATGCCAGAGAGTAATGGTGGATGGTTGTTTGTCAGGTTGGAGGCCAGTGACTAATGGTGTGCCACAGGGATCTGTGTTGGGTCCACTGTTGTTTGTCATGTACACCAATGATCTGGATGATGGTGTGGTAAATTGGGTTAGTAAGTATGCAGATGATACTAAGATAGGTGGGGTTGTGGATAATGAAGTAGATTTTCAAAGTCTACAGAGAGATTTATGCCAGTTGGGAGAGTGGGCTGACAGATGGCAGATGGAGTTTATTGCTGATAAGTCTGAGGTGCAACTTCTTGGCAGGACAAATCAAAATAGGACGTACATCGTAAATGGTAGGGAATTGAAGAATGCAGATGAACAGAGGGATCTGGGAATAACTGTGCACAGTTCCCTGATAGTGGAATCTCATGTAGATAAGGTGGTAAAGAAAGCTTTTGGTGTGCTAGCCTTTATAAATCAGGGCATTGAGTATAGAAGTTGGGATGTAATGTTAAAATTGTACAAGGCATTGGTGAGGCCAATTTTGGAGTATGGTGTACAATTTTGTTCACCTAGTTATAGGAAGGATGTCAACAAAATAGAGAGAGTACAGAGGAGATTTACTAGAATGTTGCCTGGGTTTCAGCAACTAAGTTACAGAGAAAGGTTGAACAAGTTAGGGCTTTATTCTTTGGAGCGCAGAAGGTTAAGGGGGGACTTGATAGAGTAGGGAAGATTCAAACAAGGTGACATGACTTGAGAATTAAGGGACAGATGTTTAGGGGTAACATGAGGGGGAACTTCTTTACTCAGAGAGTGGTAGCTGTGTGGAATGAGCTTCCAGTGAAGGTGGTGGAGGCAGGTTCGTTTTTATCATTTAAAAATAAATTGAATAGTTATATGGACGGGAAAGGTATGGAGGGTTATGGTCTGAACGCAGGTGTATAGGACATGGGGAGAATACGTGTTCGACACGGACTAGAAGGGTCGAGATGGCCTGTTTCCGTGCTGTAATTGTTATATGTTTATATGGTAAAGAAGACCATCTGAAAGGCACACGTGTGGAAAGTCTTGTCAGCTAAGCAGGTAATGGAAGAATACAGACATACAGCACAGAAACAGGCCCTTCGGCCTAATTCCATGCTGACCAACATGCCTCATCTACACTGGTCCCACCTGCTTTTGTTTGCCCCGTATCCCTCTAAACTTTTCCTATCTATGTGCCTGTCCAAATGCCTTTTAAACATTGTTACAGTTTCTGCCTGAAGCACCTCCTCCGTAGACCCACCACCCTCTGAGTGAACAAGTTGCTACTCAAGTTCCAGGTGGAGGTGGTGGAAGGGCAGAGTGGCCTTGGAATTCATTGGGAAGGGAATGTCAGGCTGGGTGTGTGCGGTGATGATCAGAGGGCGGGAGAGATTGGCTGGTTTAATTTGGCAATGAAAGTTTTGCGATTATAATATTAATCTCGACGCAAAGCGTGAAGCAGTTAGATGACGGTGCAATGGCATGGTTAGACTGCCACACTATTGTCAATCAAACTGGGCAGGAGATAAGTGTAGGCCAGAGGAAGGCCAGAGTTCCTCTTTGTAATCTCCTCCTCGATCTTCAGCATGGCTTCCACGAAGTCTGTGATGTGCGCTCTTGCCTCCAGCTCAGTGAAGCGCTCCTCCACGTACGTGCCCAGCTTGGTCTGCAGGGAGAGAAGAGACGGCTGTTCTGATCAAACCAGGGTGACAGCTCAGTACACACACATACACTGAGCGCAGTTCTGGTCTTGGAACACACACAGACGTGCACACACACACACACACACACACACACACATTGGCAAATGTGCACACACATACACATAGATACACAAAAACAGAGACACAGCCACATGGTCAGGGAGATGCAGACACATGAGCACACATACACACTCTGACGCTCACACAGATGAGTATACGAGCAGGGAGGTTCTACTGCAGTTGTACAGGGTCTTGGTGAGACCACACCTGGGGTATTGCGTACAGTTTTGGTCTCCTAATCAGAGGAAATACATTCTTGCCATAGAGGGAGTACAGAGAAGGTTCACCAGACTGATTCCTTGGATGTCAGGACTTTCATATGAAGAAGGACTGGATAGACTCGGCTTGTACTCGTTAGAATTTAGAAGATTGAGGGGGGATCTTATAGAAACTTACAAAATTCTTAAGGGGTTGAACAGGCTAGATGCAGGAAGATTGTTCCCGATGTTGGGGAAGTCCAGAACAAGGGGTCACAGTTTAAGGATAAGGGGGAAATCTTTTAGGACCGAGATGAGAAAAACATTTTTCACACGGAGAGTGGTGAATCTCTGGAATTCTCTGCCACAGAAGGTATTTGAGGCCAGTTCATTGGCTATATTTAAGAGGGAGTTAGGTGTGGCCCTTGTGGCTAAAAGGATCAGGGGGTATGGAGAGAAGGCAGGTACGGGATGCTGAGTTGGATGATCAGCCATGATCATATTGAATGGCGTTGCAGGATTGAATGGGCTGAATGGCCTACTCCTGCACCTAATTTCTATGTTTCTATATTTCTATGACACCCTACTGACACCAAACACAGACACGCATATACTCACAAACACGTGTACACACACACACGCAGACGCTTAGAAAGACACACACAAAAACATTGACACTAACAGTCAGGCAGACACAGATGCACACAAACATATATACACTGATACACACACACTGACACATGCAAATACTGACACATCCTGACAAAGACACATTTTGATTCGTGTTGCTGTATGGCAACCCAAATTTCACTGTACCAACTGGTGCATGTGACAATAAATGTCAACTTGAACTTGAACTGCCAGAGACACAGAGATACATCTCTTATTCTTTTAGTGCAACATTTGTCCATTCGGCTGTTAGTTTTTCTGCTACTTACGTTAATGGGAGATGGTTGACTGAGCAGATAGGTGGTTGCAATCACTGTTGCTTTTTCAATTCCCTTTGGCAAAGTCTCGGCAATATCTGCTTTGGTGACTAGGCCCTTTTTAGTCGGTGCAGGCTTCCCCATAATGGAAGGGCTGTTTTGTACACAGGAGCCCCAGTCATACTAGGAAAACAAACATTATATGGAGATACAGTAACATATAACCGTATAACAATTACAGCACGGAAACAGGCCATCTCGGCCCTACAAGTCCGTGCCGAACAACTTTTTTCCCTTAGTTCCACCTGCCTGCATTCATACCATAACCCTCCATTCCCTTCTCATCCATATGCCTATCCAATTTATTTTTAAATGATACCAATGAACCTGCCTCCACCACTTCCACTGGAAGCTCATTCCGCACGGCTACCACTCTCTGAGTAAAGAAGTTCCCCCTCATGTCACCCCTAAACTTCTGTCCCTTAATTCTGAAGTCATGTCCTCTTGTTTGAATCTTCCCTATTCTCAAAGCGAAAAGCTGGTCCACATCAACTCTGTCTATCCCTCTCGTCATTTTAAAAACCTCTATCAAGTCCCCCCTTAACCTTCTGTGCTCCAGAGAATAAAGACCTAACTTATTCAACCTAGCTCTGTAACTTAGTTGTTGAAACCCAGGCAACATTCTAGTAAATCTCCTCTGTACTCTCTCTATTTTGTTGACATCCTTCCTATAATTAGGCGACCAAAATTGTACACCATACTAAAGATTTGGTCTCACCAATGCCTTGTACAATTTTAACATTACATCCCAGCTTCTATACTCAATGCTCTGATTTATAAAGGCTAGCATACCAAAAGCTTTCTTTACCACCCTATCTATATGAGATTCCACCTTCAAGGAACTATGCACAGTTATTCCCAGATCCCTATGTTCAACTGTATTCTTCAATTCCCTACCATTTACCATGTTCTTCCTATTTTCACTTGTCCTGCCAAGGTGTAGTACCTCACATTTATCAGCATTAAACTCCATCTGCTATCTTTCAGCCCATTCTTCCAAGTGGCCTAAATCACTCTGTAGACTTTGGAAATCCTCTTCATTTTCCACAACACTCCCTATCTTAGTATCATCTGCATACTTACTAATCCAATTTACCACCCCTTCATCCAGATCATTGATGTACATGACAAACAGCAAAGGATCCAACACAGATCCCTGAGGCACCCCACTAGTCACCTGCCTCCAAGAATGCAAATGTGGGAATCTGGGGCAAAACATAAAGTACTGGAGGTACTCTGCGGTCAGGCAGCATCTGAGGAGGGAATGGACAGACCACGTTCAAAGTCAGGACCCATAGTCATAGACATGTAGCGTGGAAACGGGACATTCAGCCTGAAGTGCATAAGCCAACAAAGATACCCCATCTACGCCATTACCACGTGCCTGCATTTGGCCCATATCCATCTAAACCTTCCCTATCCATGTACCAGAATGAGTGTCTTACCATACACCCACCACCCTCTGTGTGAAAAAGTTGTCCCTCACCAAAAAACCTAAGCCCTTAGTTCTTGATTCCCGTACTCTGGGTTAAAGACTGTGCATTCACCTATCTATTCCTCGCATCTTCTTAGCAAAAGGATTTCAGTATAGGAGCAGGGAGGTTCTACTGCAGTTGTACAGGGTCTTGGTGAGACCACAACTGGAGTATTGCGTACAGTTTTGGTCTCCTAATCTGAGGAAAGACATTCTTGCCATAGAGGGAGTACAGAGAATGTTCACCAGACTGATTCCTTGGATGTCAGGACTTTCATATGAAGAAAGACTGGATAGACTCGGTTTGTACTCACTAGAATTTAGAAGATTGAGGGGGGATCTCATAGAAACTTACAAAATTCTTAAGGGTTTGGACAGGCTAGATGCAGGAAGATTGTTCCTGATGTTGGGGAAGTCCAGAACAAGGGGTCACAGTTTAAGGATAAGGGGGAAATCTTTTAGGACCGAGATGAGGAAAACATTTTTCACACAGAGAGTGGGGAATCTCTGGGATTCTCTGCCACAGGAGGTAGTTGAGGTCAGTTCATTGGTTATATTTAAGAGGGAGTTAGGTGTGGCCCTTGTGGATAAAGGGATCAGGGGGTATGGAGAGAAGGCAGGTACAGGATACTGAGTTGGATGATCAGCCATGATCATATTGTTGGATGATCGGCCATGATCATATTGAATGGCGATGCAGGCTTGAAGGGCCGAATAGCCTACTCCTGCACCTAGTTGCTATGTTTCTACCTGCGCTCCAAGGAATAAAGTCCTAGCCTATCCCTATAGCTCAGGCCCTCGAGTCCTGGCAACATCCTCGTAAATCTACTCTGCACTCTATCTAGCTTCCTATAGCAGGGTGCACACAAGACTCCAGGTGTGGCCTCACCAACATCTTCTTCAGACCGAGAACCTTTTTAGAGTAGGCATAAAAATCCATGAGAGGAATAGATCGGGTAGATGCACAGAGTCTTTTATCCAGAGAAGTGGAATCGAGGACGAGAAGACATAGGTTCAAGGTTAAGGGGAAAAGATTTAATAGGAATCCGAGAGGTAACATTTTCACACAGAGGGTGGGTGTATGCAACGAGTTGCCAGAGTTGAGGCTGGGACTATCACATCATTGAAGAAACAGTTGGAGAGGTACATGGATAGGACGTGTTTGGAGGGTTATGGACCAAGCGCAGGCAAATTGGATTAGGGTAGCTGGGACATTGTTGGTGGTGTGGGCGAGTTGGCCGAAGGGCCTGTTTCCACACTGTATTAATCTGTGACTTTATACTTTGAAGAGGTTCAGCAGTGGAGCTGTATCTTGGACACACCAGATGAGTCATAAAGTCATGGTTTTGGGTCAAGTCTGAAATCGTGAAGCAATGGGGGTGAGTGGACCAGCTCCAGTTACAAACCCATCACTCTCCCTTCCCAGTCCATCCCACCTGCCCCTCCCCAGCCCAGTCTGTTCAGGGGATAAGTCTGTGTTTGTTGGTTTATTTATTCAGGTGAAGGCGCTGTACACAAGGCAGCCAGACAACAGTCGCTTGCTTGTTTTGTTTTTTTTGTCTTCAATTTAATTTCAAGTTTTTGTCCACCTTGTGTGTTGTGACTGTTGGCCGACCAATTTCCCTCTGGGGATGAATAAAGATTTATGATATGGTATGTCCTAGAGTTACCAGAAGATGCCGGGGAACCAGGGTGGGGGGGCAGGTGATCGATAGATTGATATCTGGGTTGGAAGAACATAGTGGTACATGGTAAATGGTGGGGAATTGAAGAATGTAGGTGAACAGAGGGATCTGGGAATAACTGTGCACAGTTCCCTGAAAGTGGAGTCTCATGTAGATAGGGTGGTAAAGAAAGCTTTTGGTGTGCTGGCCTTTATAAATCAGAGCATTGAGTATAGAAGTTGGGATGTAATGTTAAAATTGTACAAGGCATTGGTGAGGCCAATTCTGGAGTATGGTTGTACAATTTTGGTCGCCTAATTGTAGGAAGGATGTCAACAAAATAGAGAGAGTACAGAGGAGATTTACTAGAATGTTGCCTGGGTTTCAGCAACTAAGTTACAGAGAAAGGTTGAACAAGTTAGGGCTTTATTCTTTGGAGCACAGAAGGTTAAGGGGGGACTTGATAGAGGTTTTTAAAATGATGAGAGGGATAGACAGAGTTGACGTGGAAAAGCTTTTCCCACTGAGAGTAGGGAAGATTCAAACAAGGGGACATGACTTGAGAATTAAGGGACTGAAGTTTAGGGGTAACATGAGGGGGAACTTCTTTACTCAGAGAGTGGTAGCTGTGTGGAATGAGCTTCCAGTGAAGGTGGTGGAGGCAGGTTCGTTTTTATCATTTAAAATAAATTGGATAGTTATGTGGATGGGAAGGGAATGGAAGGTTACGGTCTGAGCGCAGGTATATGGGACTAGGGGAGATTATGTGTTCGGCACGGACTAGAAGGGTCGAGATGGCCTGTTTCCGTGCTGTAATTGTTATATGGTTATATGGTTATAGTGGAAGAACACAAAGTGAAGGACACAAAAAGGGAAAAGTTCAGAAACCTCTGCAGGGTTGAAGCAAAGTGGCAGGATGGGTTGGGAAATGGCTTCTTGGAGTTCATTCATAAAATGGTGCAAGGGTGATGTTTGAGTTGGTTGGCTGGGCAATGCCCTGAGGAATGGGGGCACGCATCATTATTGTGTCCAAGGTTATCCATGGTTTAGTAAAGGTTATGGATTCAGGATTAGTTTTAGTTTATGGAAGACCCTTTGTCCCACTGAGTTTGTGCCGACCATCGATCACCCGTGCACACGAGCTCCATGTTATCCTACATTCTCATCCACTCCCTACACACTAGGGAATTATTTACACAGGGCCAATTAAACTACAAATCAGCACATCTTTGGGATGTGGGGGAAGGGGGGGGGGTGAAACTGGAGCACCAGAGGAAACCCATGTGGTCACAAGGAGAACATGCAAACTCCACACAAACAGCACCTGAGGTCAGGTTCAAGACTGCACTGGAGGCTCCTGCTGTGTCACAGTCCAGTGCATTGTGTTGCATTGGAGCACCAATTGCATAAAATGCGAGCTGACCTGTCCAACGTTTACTGCAGAGTGTTGTCCGGAACAGGTGAAGATGACCATGGTTAGGTACTTGATGAGTTCAGCCTTGGAGTGAAATGATGAAGGGAAGCCTAGTGAGAAAGATCAGAGGTGTTACAACAATGAACTGGAGACCATCAAAGCACTCAATACGCAGAATGCAAACTGCGGCAATGCATGCATCAACTCTCTGCTTGGCAGTGTCAGCACCCCACCCTCTGTGAGAAAAAATAATCCCCTTCAGGTTCCTATTAAATCTTTCCCCTCTCAGCTTCAACATATGTTGTCTGTTCTTGATTCCCATACTCTGGGTACAAGACTGCATTTTACACCTATGTAACATTGTTTCTCAACCCCCTGCTCTCCAGCATGATGTCCTGACCTGCCCAACCTCTCCCCCTAGCTCAGTCAATTGGCTTGGTATCAGTGCAAAATGTCCCTAGTATATAGTAGGATAATGCTTGTGTGAGGATATCACTGGTTGACGTGGACCCGGTGCACCAAAGGGCCTGTTTCCGCACTGTTTCTCCAAGCTAAACTGAAAATTAGGCCCAGGTACAGTGCATATAACATTATATCTTGTAAAATGTTTTACCCTCTTTCCTTTGTGCAAGAGACAATAGGTGCAGGAGTAGGCCATTCGGCCCTTCGAGCCAGCACCGCCATTCAATGAGATCATGGCTGATCATCCCCCAATTAGTACCCCGTTCCTGCCTTCTCCCTATATTCCCTGACTCCGCTATTTTTAAGAGGCCTATCTAGCTCTCTCTTGAAAGCATCCAGAGAACCAGCGTCCACCGCCCTCTGAGGCAGAGAATTCCACAGACTCACCACTCTCTGTGAGAAAGAGTGTTTCCTCATCTCCGTTCTAAATGGCTTACTCCTTATTCTTAAACTGTGGCCCCTGGCTCTGGACTCCCCCAACATTGGGAACGTGTTTCCTGCCTCTAGTGTGTCCAAACCCTTAACAATCTTATATGTTTCAATAAGATACCCTCTCATCCTTCTAAAGTCCAGAGTGTACAAGCCCAGCTGCTCCATTCCCTCAGCATATGACAGTCCCGTCATCACGGGAATTAACCTTGTAAAGTTTTGTCCCAGCTGTAATTAGGCAACTGGATGGTTATCTCATCAACTGGAGTGCAGTCCTGACCTCCCATCTATATAAACATATAACCATATAACAATTACAGCACGGAAACAGGCCATCTCGACCCTTCTAGTCCGTGCCGAACACATAATCTCCCCTAGTCCCATATACCTGCGCTCAGACCATAACCCTCCATTCCCTTCCCATCCATATAACTATCCAATTTACTTTTAAATGATAAAAACGAACCTGCCTCCACCACCTTCACTGGAAGCTCATTCCACACAGCTACCACTCTTTGAGTAAAGAAGTTCCCCCTCATGTTACCCCTAAACTTCAGTCCCTTAATTCTCATGTCATGTCCCCTTGTTTGAATCTTCCCTACTCTCAGTGGGAAAAGCTTTTCCACGTCAACTCTGTCTATCCCTCTCATCATTTTAAAAACCTCTATCAAGTCCCCCCTTAACCTTCTGCGCTCCAAAGAATAAAGCCATCTGCCCCATTGGAGACCTTTGAACTGTATTTAATCGGACCTCATCAGATTTCAATGTTATATCTTAGCACTGGCTGATGTCACGTTTATCTGTGTACTGCGTGATCGTATTCATGTACAGTCTTTACTTTGACTGGATAGCATGTAAACAAAAGCTTTTCACTCTACCACAGTACACATGACATTAGTAAACTAAACAAAACTAATGTTGAGATTATAAAATCATGAGGGGCATAGAGAGGGTAAATGGTCACAATCTGTCCCCAGAATAAGGGAGTCTAGAACTAGAGGGCACAGGGATAAGGGGAGAGAGGAGGAAGTTAGAGGGCAGGGCCTCCTGATTGCCTGCCCCAGAGCTCTGTGACAGGACAGAGAGATAGATTCTTCCTTAGTGCGGGTGTCGGCAGTTATGGGGAGAAGGCAGGAGATTGGGGTTAGGAGGGAGAGATAGGTCAGCCCTGATTGAAAGATGGAGTCGGCAATGTGCTGAATGGCCTAATTCTACTGTCACTTATGACCTTATGAGGACTGGATATCAACAGCGGTCGATCGATAGACACTGATCAACACGACGAGATTTGAAGAATACCTGACGATTTCTTGGATAATAATCCTTCGACGAAGATCTCCTTCACCCAGGCTTGAAGTTCTGGATCACACTGGACATTTGTGTCGTTCTCATAGTAAAGGTCAACAATGTTTTCTGTAAACCTTTGAAGGAAGGAAGGAAGGAGAGCGTTAATGGAGGGATTGTGTATAAAAAAACTCGAGACCACTGTTGGATTTGCTTCTGTACAGGGGAGCAAGCGGATGAAAGCAACGAGGAGCTGTGTGAGTGACGAGATGCAAGGCGGCGAGGAGAGGGAGGTAATGAGGGAGGGAAGGGCCATGTGGGAGAGGTCAGTCAGGATGGGCTGAGTTATAGAAGGATGTGGATGTGGATTTCAAACAATTGGCTGGAGTAACGATCAAAGAGAGCATTGTGACCAGTTTACCCAGTTTGTCAACGCGACCGCAACACCACAATGCCGCCCCTAATATCTTCTGCACCCTCATCAAAGCATCCATGTCCTTCCTGTAATGGGGCGACCAGAACTACATGCTATACTGCAATGCGCCAAACCAAAGTCTTATAAAGCTACATCATGACTTCCTGACTCTTATACTCAATGCCCTGAACAATTATGGCAATCCTATCATGTGCCTTCTTTACCAAATATGTGTGTTGCCACTTTTGGGGAGCTATGGCCTTGAAGCCACAAGATCCCTCTGTACATCAATGATCCAAAGGGTCCTGCCATTGACTGTATACTTTCCACTTATATTTGGCCTCTCAAAGTGCAACACCTCACACAGATTCATACAGCTCGGGAATAGACCCTTTGAATTGATGGCTGTGAGTGCGCTTATACTGTGTGCCTGGGGATTCTCACACACCACTGTGATGGCTGTTTAAGTTTATCTTTAATCTTCATGTAGTTATGTATCCTGTTGCTTTTTTTTGTATGACTGTATTGTACATCAAATTTCACTGTACCTCGTTACACATTAAAGGACCTTTGACCCAACTTATCCATGCCCAAAGATAACACCCTCAGGAAGCTGTACTGTGCCACACTCTACATGATGGCATTCCCCTGCGTTAGATCAGTATCCACCTACACCTGGCAGAAATGCTACTCAAAGGCAATGATTGTACGTGGCCTTAGCACCACCTCAGTAGGTATTAGTCACTGCTCAGTGGATGGGGTGTGTGTGTGGAGCAGGATCCTTCTGTCCCCTGACTCACTTCTACCAACCCCTTGTCCCCTCAATGACTGTAAATGGCTTTAATAGGTGAGGTTGTGTCAAATGATGGCAGGGGAGACATCTAAGGCAGGGTTAGGGGTCTCTCACTTGTTGATGGCCAGCCAGTTCTTCAGAGCATCATCTCTGTAGTAATAATTGGGGATCTTTTCCACTCCTCGAGCAGCCAGATTGTCTGGGAGACACATAGATTCGTAGGTAGTGCGATCCAGACCGCGCTGCAAGACCTCCACGGTGGCTGGCCCTCCGGAAGAGAATGCCTGGAACAGATGAAAACACTCAGTAGAAAGTCATGATGCAATTCTATAGTATCCTATCTGTTCCGACTCCTATCCTGAAATGCTGCCTGCTCCGCTGAGATACTCCAGCATTTTGTGTCGTTGGTGTAAGCCAGCTTCTTCTCCCGCTTTGAAACATCACAACAGCAGCACTCACCTGCTACAGCCCTGTTCCCACCCTCACCTGGCTCCTGTACTACCCCACTCACTGTCGGGGAACACGATGTCAGACGGGTGCTCCTGGCAGTGAACCCCAAGAAGGCTACCGGCCCAGATGGAGTCCCTGGTAAGGTGCTCAAAGCGTGCGCCCACCAGCTCGCTGCCATCTTCACCAGAATTTTCAATCTCTCCCTGGCCCAGGCAGTTATTCCGTCCTGCCTAAAATCAGCCACAATCGTCCCTGTGCCGAAGAAGTCTCCCATCACCAGCCTTAATGACTACCGTCCTGTTGCCCTCACTCCGGTAATCACGAAGTGCTTCGAGAGATTGGTCCTCCAGCACATCAAGGACTATCTACCACCAGACTTCGACCCCCACCAATTCGCTTATCGCCAAAACAGATCCACAGAAGACGCCATCACCGTAGCTCTCCACTCTGTGCTGAGCCATCTGGAGCAGGGGCAGAGCTACGTCCGGATGCTCTTTGTGGATTTTAGTTCAGCCTTTAACACAATCATCCCGGACATCCTCATTGGTAAACTGGTCACTCTCGGCCTCCCCACTGTCACATGTGCCTGGATTAAGGATTTCCTCACAAACCGGCCCCAGACTGTGAGACTTGGCCCCCACCTCTCCTCCACTCGCAGGTTGAGTACCGGTTCCCCACAGGGCTGTGTGCTAAGCCCCCTCTTATACTGTCTCTACACCTACGACTGTAGTCCGGCCCACAACAACAACCGCATCGTCAAATTTGCTGACGACACTACTGTGGTCGGACTTATTTCAAAGGGAGACGAGGCAGCCTACAGAGAGGAAGTCCTGAAGTTGACAACCTGGTGCTCAGAAAACAATCTGGCTCTGAACACCAGGAAAACAAAAGAGCTCATTGTCGACTTCAGGAGGCACAGCACCGACTTAGTCCCCCTACACATTAACGGCGAGTGTGTGGAGAGGGTCAACACCTTCCGGTTTCTCGGCGTCCATATCGTGGCTGACATCTCCTGGACGGACAACACGACAGCGGTCATCAAGAAGGCTCAGCAGCGGCTGCACTTCCTGAGGGTCCTCAGGAAGCACAACCTGGACTCTAACCTGCTGCTGACCTTCTACCGCTCGTCCATCGAGAGCCTGCTGACATACTGCATTACAGCATGGTATGGCAGCTGCACCATGGCAGACAGGGAGAGGCTTCAGAGGGTAACCAGGACAGTGCAGAGGATCATTGGTTGCCCTCTCCCCTCCCTGATGGACATCTACACCTCCCGCTGCCTTAGCAGGGCAAAGAAGATCACCAAAGACAGCTCCCATCCTGCGTTTGGACTGTTCGACCTGCTGCCCTCTGGAAGGCGCTATAGGTGCATCAAATCCAGGACAAACAGACTCAGGAATAGCTGCTTCCCGAGAATTATATCTACCATAAATTCAAATCCACACATGCACTGACTACACCGCCCAACACGGACTTCCATCTGTATATATGTATATATGTATGTAGCGCCGTAGAATTTGTGCACCTATTCCCCCCCCCCCCCATCTCCCTTCTGTTTTGTTTTTCTGTTTCTTGTTTTTTGTGTAAAATTGTATGTATGCACTGAGTACGAGCAGCTTTCAGTTTCACTGTACATGTATAGTGACAATAAATGGCATATCATATCATCTGCAGTTCCTTCCCACACGACTCTGTAGGACTTTGGACAGGTCACATTTGGAGTGTTGTGTGCAGATCTCGTCGCCCCATTACAGGAAAGATGTGGAGGATTTGGGGAGGGTGCCAAGTAGGTTTACCAGAATACTGCTTGGATTAGAGGGTTTCAGTTACAAGGGAGAGGTTGGATAGACTTGGATTGTTTTCTCTGCAGTGTTGGAGTTATAGGGAAGGCCTGATAGAAGTATATAATATTATGAGTGGCATAGATATGTTAGACAGTCTGAAGCTTTTTCCCTGGGTGGAAATATCCAACACTAGAGGGCGTTAGAGGTTAGGATGAGGATAAGTGGTTAAGGTGAGAGGGGGGAAAGTTTAATAGCGTTCGTTTCACTGAACACCTCCACTCAGTCTGCCTAAACCTACCTGATCTCCCAGTTCCTCAGCATGTTAGCTCCCCCTCCCATTCCCACACTGAACCTTCTGTCCTGGGCCTCATGCACGGTCAGAGGGAGGCCCAGTACAAATTGGAGGTACAGCACCTGATATTTTGCAGTCAAGTCAAGTCAAGTTTATTTGTCACATACACATACGAGAAGTGCAGTGAAATGAAAGTGGCAATGCTCGCGGACTTTTGTGCAAAATACAAACAACAAAACAACCAAACAAATTATAAACACAGTCATAACACACATATTCTTTTACCTAATAAATAATGGAAGGAAAAACGTTCTGTAGAGTTAGTCCCTGGTGAGATAGGCGTTTACAGTCCGAATTGCCTCTGGGAAGAAACTCCTTCTCAACCTCTCCGTTCTCACCGCATGGCAAAGGAGGCGTTTGCCTGACCGTAGCGGCTGGAACAGTCCATTGCAGGGTGGAAGGGGTCTCCAATTATTTTGTTTGCTCTGGAGTTGCACCTCCTGTTGTATAGTTCCTGCAGGGGGGTGAGTGAAGTTCCCATAGTGCGTTCGGCCGAACGCACTACTCTCTGCAGAGCCTTCTTGTCCTTGGCAGAGCAATTCCCAAACCAGATGGTAATGTTCCCGGACAAGATGCTTTCCACCGCCGCTGCGTAGAAGCACTGGAGGATCTTATGAGACACTCTGAATTTCCTCAATTGCCTGAGGTGGTAAAGGCGCTACCCTGCCTTACTCACGAGTGCTGAGGCGTGTGATGCCTATGTCATATCCTCGGAGATGTGGACTCCCAGATATTTAAAACAGTTCACCCTATCCACAGGATCCCCATTTATCCTCAATGGAGTGTACGTCCTCGGCTGATGTGCCCTCCTAAAGTCCACGAACAGCTCCTTCGTTTTTTTGATGTTCAAGAGGAGGCTGTTATCCTGGCTCCAGAGTGCTAGATCAGCCACCTCCTCCCGGTAGGCCTTCTCATCGTTGTCTGAGATCAGGCCTTATGTGGTATCAGTGGTATGAATATTGAATTCTCTAGCTTCAAGTTACTCTTGCTTCCTCTCTCTCCCCATCCCTCCTCCTTCACAGTTCTCCCACTATCTGTCTGCTTTGTTGTCAGCTTCTCCTAGATAACAACGATCTACATTTTCCTGGATCTGCATCTCTTTTGATGTCTTACACTTCCTTATCTCTGCAACTCCCTCTCCACTGACTCAGTCTGAAGAAGGATCTCAACCACAAACGTCACCCATTCCTTCCATCCAGAGCTGTTGCCTGGCCCACTGATATTCCAGCATTTTGTGTCCATCTAAAAGTTTTACGGAGAAGTGCAAGCCAAGTTGTTTTTTACACACAGAGAGAGGTGGGGGCCGGGAACGCATTGCCAGGGGTGGTGGTGGAGACAGATACAATAGTGGTTTAAGATAAGCAGACACTGTGGAAATGTAGGGAATAGAGGAACATGGATCATGTGCACGCAGATGGGATCAATTTAACTTGGCACCATGTTTGGTCTAAACATTGTGGGCTGCAGGGCCCGTTCCTTTGTACTGTTCCATGTCACCTCAGCAGTTCTGTCTGAAGAAGGGTCTCTACCCAAAGAGTTGTCTGTCCATTCCCTCCCTCCACGGATGCTGCCTGACCCAGAGTTCCTCCAGCACTTTGTGTTTCACTGCTGACTCCAGCACCTGCAGTCGCTTGTTTCTCCAATTCTGAAGAAGGATCTTGACCCCAAATATCATATCAATGTTCTCCAGAGATGCTGCCTGACCCGCTGAGTTACTCCAGCACGTTGTGTCTTCCATGTCAGATATTCCTTTGTTCCCTGGAAGTATTTTTAAGAATGGAATGCACTTGTATTTAAGAATGAAGAATGAGTGCGGCACAGTTGTGCAGTGGGTAGAGCTGCTGCCTCACAGCACCAGAGCACAGGTCCTGGCCATTCTGACTATGGGTGCTGTCTTTGTGGAGTTTGTACTTTCCGCCTGTGTTTCCTGCAGGTGCTCAGGTTTTCTCCCATATCCCAAGGCCGTGCGGGTTTGTAGGTTCATTGGCCTCTGTAAATTGCCCCCTAGTGTGCAGGGAGTGGATGGGAAAGTGGCATGATGTAGAACTAGTGTGAAGGGGTGATCGATGGTCAACATGAACTCAGTCAGCTGCATCTCAAAACTAAAATATGAATTCTTTTTTTAAATGCTTGCAGTCATTAATCCTGTGCCAACGCTGCTAATCTAATAACCAGGAACTGAGTAATTAACTGGAAGAGCCAGGATGTTGGTTCTCAGAAGGGGCGGGGTGAGGGGGATACCCACTGAACACCTCTCCGCTTCTCCGCTAGAGCCCAGGCCAGCACTGAAAGTGTCACCACAGGATGGGTGGGGTGGGCAGGCTGGCTTTGATCCGTGTCGGCTGTTCTCAAATTCATTGCCATAGACGGCTGTGAAGGCCAAGTCATTGGGTATTTTTAAAGCGGTGATTGACGGATTCTTGATTGGTAAGGTTATGGTGAGAGGCAGGAGAATGGGGTTGAGAGAGAAAGACAAATCGGCCATTATAAAAAAGGTGGGGTAATTCATTCAATAGGCCAAATGGCCTCATTCTGCCCCTACATCTTATGGTCTTATGTAGACCACACTCAAGTGTCGTATGAACTTTGAATTCTATTATTTTAGGTATCTACTAAAAAAAACCTCACCCCTCCTCCTTTCTTTATCACCCTCTATCTTGCCCCCCTGGGCCCCACATGGACTCACACCTGAGACTTCTCCTCTCCATTTCCACCAGCATGCATTCCTCGAACTTCACTGCGCAACTCCAATCCTTTCTGAAGTTTCACACCTTCTCTGTCAAACCATCTGCCAATAATTTAAAAAGCCCTCACTCACCCAAGCACTGTCCTGCCCTCTCCTCTCTTCCACCTCTCTCCCCTCAAACCACAATCAGACTGAAGAAGGGTCCAGACCCAAAACAGCACCTATCCATGTTCTCCTCAGATGCTGCTTGATCTGCTGTGTTACTCCAGCACTTTGTGTCATTGTGGGCTTCCTTGTGTTAAAGGACTGTTTCGTGTTGAATGAATCGACAAGTCTCTGACTGTGAAATTCTGATTTCTGAACGGCCAATATATCCTAAATACTTCCAATAAAAACATGGAATAATAGGCTCACCTTATCAAAGACGCCATCTTTGGAGATGAGGAGATTCCTCGCAGCCATATTGATGTGCAAAGTATATTTCACATGAGGCATCAAAAGCTGAAATGTGAAAAGTTTGAAGTGACTTTAAGCAACTTTATGTAAGATAAAGAGGTGATAAACTTCACCGTCAGCCAAAGTGTTGATGGGTGTGTGAAGCGCCACGGATGTAGGTGGGAGGGGACTGGACAAGAGGTTGGGGGGTATAGGTTGTAATCCAGGAGATGAGCTCAATGGGGAAAGAGCAGGCAGAGACAATACTTCTGCCAGAGGGCAGTCCAGCTTGTAAATTTCGGGGAGGAAATAGAAGTGGGCCTTGCGAGGCTATGGAACGATGAGGTTGGAGGCTGTGGAGGGGAGATCGCCAGAGGCAATGAGATTCAAAAAGTCTGGGCGATGACGGCCGAGTGCTGGGGTCCAGCTAATGGTCACTGTCAAGGGGTGGGTATGTGGAGGTGTCTTAGAGTTGGTGCCTGGCCTCAGCGCTGTGGAGCGGTCCTGACATGAAACGTCACCTATTAATGCCTCCAAAGATGCTGCCTGACCCGCTGAGTTACTCCAGCACTCTGTGAAACGTCACCTATCCATGTTCTCCACAGATGCTGCCTGACCCGCTGAGTTACTCCAGCACTCTGTGAAACGTCACCTATCCATGTTCTCCACAGATGCTGCCTGACCCGCTGAGTTACTCCAGCACTCTGTGAAATGTCACCTATCCATGTTCTCCACAAATGCTGCCTATAGGCACTGAGTTACTCCAGCATTTTGTGTCCTTCACCGCCAGTCAGTTATGCTTAGTGTTGGTGGCCACAGGGAAGAAGTGCCGTCCCAGGGAGGGGGGGGGGGGGGAAGGGGGATGGAGGGTCGTGGGGAACGGAATGCATGGGGACATGTCAGGGGAGCAGGGGATAGAGGGTGGGAGGGGGGAGAATGAGGGGGTGAAGTGTGAGGGCAGAGGGGTGGAGGGGGAGGACATGTGGAAGGGGTGGATAGAGGGAAGGGGGTTGAAGGCTGGGCGAATGTGGGAGGGGAGCATGGTGGAAGGTGGTTGCTTGTTCCATTACTTTCTCCAGTTTGTAAGTAAGGTAAACACTCCGCCCCCACCAAGAGTTCTCATTGGAGAGATCAGGATATTTTCTTCCCCTTGGCTCCAGCCATTGTTCTTGAATTTGACTTGTTTAAATCTGATGCGATTGGATCGCATACAAACCAAAGCTTTTCACTGTACCTCGGTGTGTAACATTCGTAAATCTAGATCTTAATTAATTTAATAATATATGTAAAGGTGCGGATGGATGTTTTTGTAAAATTGTGAAAGGCTTTATTTACTCAGCATCCTTTTCCCAAGGTGCAAATGTCAAATGCTAGAGGGCATAGCTAGAATGCCAGAGGCCAATGTGGAAAGGAGTTGTGCTGGGAAAGCTTTTACTTTATACAGAGGGCGGTGGGTGCCTGGGACACGCTGCCAGGATGGTGATGCCGGCAGATACAAGAAACTTTTTAAGAGGATTTTAGGTAAGTACATGGAAGTGCAGGGAATGGAGGGATATGGATCATGTGCAGGCGGATAAGATTTTGTATAGGCACCATGTTCGGCACAGACATTGTGGATTCAGGGCCTGGACCTGCACTGTTCATTTGCAAAGACACATGATCAGGCAGGGAATGGGGTGGGGGGGAGGAATAGGCACATGGTGTAGGCCAAGACTGACATCATGGTCAGCACAGATGTGGTGGGCTGAAGGGCCTGTTCATGTGCTCTGCTGTTCACTTAGACAGGCACACGGTCATGCAGGGAATGGGGGGATATGGACCTTGTGAAGGCAGAGGGCATTGACTAGATTGGCATCATGGTTGGCATAGATATGATGGGCTGAAGGGCCTGTGTCAGTGCTGCACGATCTACATTCAAATCTTCACTCTGGACTACAAGTGCTGTGGACATTGGAAGAACATTGACCGTGGCTTGAGTGGAGAAGTTTAACTCCACCGTCATAGTGGGGCAAAGCTGGTAGCTCTCTGTACCAACTGCTCCACAGCTCTGCTTTGTTCAGAAGGGCAATGCTAGTTGACCTGGGAGTACCTTGAATATCGGGTGTGCACTTGCGAGCTGGCGTAAAGTTGCAATGCCAAAGATTTCACCAAACAGGTGCGTCCTGAGCAAGTGTGAGACCAGCTGGTGAACCTGTACGTCAGCGTTGCGGACCCACATCTTGGCCAGAAGCCAGTCGTACTCGCTGTCGCTCGGGAGAAATATCGGGCAGTCCGGCCCAGGATGCTGGGTGATCTGTCAATAAAATGATTCACATGTGACTCTTGCAGTTAACCCAAGGTAAGAAGAATGACATGAGTGAGACATGTCAGCAGAGAGCAGAGGTGACAAAGCGGTAGAGATGCTGCCTGACAGTGCCAGAGATCCGGGTCTGTTTCTACGCTGTATCTCTAAACTAAACTAAACTGAACTGAACTGAGGACAGCAGCATGGAGAGGATTTTTTTTAGCCAGAAAGCACAGCCTCAGAATTAAAGGACGTACCTTTAGAACGGAGATGAGGGAAAATTTAATTAGTCAGTGGGTGGTGAATCTGTGGAATTTATTGCATCAGACGGCGTAGGTTTAAGGTGAGGGGGAAAGAGTTAATAGGAACCCGAGGGGTAACTTTTTTACACAAAGGATGAAAGATGTATAGACCGAGTTGCCGAACGTAGTTAAGGCAGGAACTATTGCAACATTTAAGAAACATGTAGACAGGTACATGAATAGGATAGATTTAGAGGGATATGGGCCAAACACAGGCAGGTAGGACTAGTGCAGATGGGGCATGTTGGTCGGTGGTGAGCAAGTTGGGCCCAAGGGCCTGTTTCCACATTGGGTGACTCCATAGAGGCCTAGAATTGATCAATTGAGAGAAGGGCAGAAGAGGAAAGTCTCAGACATGCAAAGCCCAAAGAACTTCACCAGCAGAAGGTGAGAGTGGTGTTACTTTGAGAATAGCCCTGGAGGAAGAGTGAGAAAACAGCTGAAGGATGCAGGAGCAGGGCTGGTGAGGATGGAAGAGACTGTACCTGGATGGCAATGGGGAGTAGATCGTTCATTGGATTCACGTACAGAAGACACATTGGTGCTCCAAGATATTGGTGGCCAGCTGCCGAATTGGCTTTAATTCCATCCAGCATCTCGTAGTCAACAAGGTATATATTACCTTTCTGTAATGAGAACAGGACCAGACATGTGTAAAGAACTGGTGGACTGTGTCAGCAAGCAAGTTTCACATCCAACAGAAAGCTAAGAAGGGTGCAGTCTTGTTCCCAAAATTCTGCTGCAAAATGGTCTTGTTAATGGCTGTTGAGTTAATTAGTACAGGTGCACAACCTTTTATCCGGTGTTCCGGAAACCGAAAAACTCCGAAAACCGGACATTTTTTCCAGGATATCGTCTGCACACCAAAGCTCGCGTTTGGCGCCAAACTTGACCCGAAACTATCCACGGTCAACCCAGGTCTGTACTACTGTAGTGGCTGCCTCCTCCCCGGAGACCGGGGAGACACTTAAACATCTGTAAATCATTGCTTAAATGTTAGTCAGTTAGTTTGGAGGGCTTTTATGTGAAGGGGGGGTTGAAGGGGTAAACTTTAATTCTTAGTCCCCTACCTGGTCGGAGAGACGGGGAGCGGTCAATGCCTTACCGGGTCGCCGTGCAGTAAGCTCCGCAGCGCTGTGGCCGCCAACTCCCAGCTGGGGCTGCGGGCGGCGCCGGTTGTAGCTCAGACCCCGGCAACTCTACCCCTGGTTGCAAGGCGCTCCAAATCCAGCGCTGCCCGCCCCCCGCCCCCACCACAGCTCCGCAAATGTTGGGAGTCGGCGGTGTCGCAGCGCTGGGATACCAGCGGGAAGCGGGCAATGCCATACCGGGTCGCTGTGCGGTAAGCTCCAGGGCGCGGAGGCCGCCTTCTCCCAACATTCGCGGAGCTGGGGCTGCGGGCGTCCGACCGCGGGCGGCACTGGATTTGGAGCGCCTCGCAGCCAGGGGTAGAGTTGCCGGGGTCGGAGCTACAACCGGCGCCGCCCGCGGCTGGACGGAGCCCCCAGTTCTGCGATGTTGGGAGTCGCCGACTAGGTAGGGGACTAAGAATCAAAGTTTCCCCCTTCACCCACCCACCCCACCACCACCACATAAAATCCCTCCAAACTAACTGACTAACATGTATGCAATGATTTACAATGATTCCCCGGTCTCCGGGGAGGAGGCAGCCGCTCCAGACTTTTCAAGCCGCCACTACCTACCTAATCTACGCTAAAAATCTTCCATTCGGAAATCCGAAAAATGTCCGAAATCCGACAAGTGTCTGGTCCCAAGGCTTTCAGATAAAAGGTCGTGCACCTGTAATAGCACATTTAACCATATAACCATATAACAATTACAGCATGGAAGGCCATCTCGACCCTTCTAGTCCGTGCCGACACGTATTCTCCCCTAGTCCCATCTACCTGCGCTCAGACCATAACCCTCCATTCCTTTCTCGTCCATATAACTATCCAATTTATTTTTAAATGATAAAAACGAACCTGCGTCCACCACCTTCACTGGAAGCTCATTCCACACAGCCACCACTCTCTGAGTAAAGAAGTTCCCCCTCATGTTACCCCTAAACTTCTGTCCCTTAATTCTCAAGTCATGTCCCCTTGTTTGCATCTTCCCTCCTCTCAGTGGGAAAAGCTTATCCACGTCAACTCTGTCTATCCCTCTCATCATTTTAAAGACCTCTATCAAGTCCCCCCTTAACCTTCTGCGCTCCAAAGAATAAAGCCCTAACTTGTTCAATCTTTCTCTGTAACTTAGTTGCTGAAACCCAGGCAACATTCTAGTAAATCTCTCTGTACTCTCTCTATTTTGTTGACATCCTTCTTATAATTAGGCGACCAAAATTGTACCCCATACTCCAGAATTGGCCTCACCAATGCCTTGTACAATTTTAACATTACATCCCAACTTCTATACTCAATGCTCTGATTTATAAAGGCCAGCACACCAAAAGCACCCTATCTACATGAGATTCCACTTTCAGGGAACTGTGCACAGTTATTCCCAGATCCCTCTGTTCACCTGCATTCTTCAATTCCCTACCATTTACCATGTACGTCCTATTTTGATTTGTCCTGCCAAGATGTAGCACCTCACACTTATCAGCATTAAACCCCATCTGCCATCTTTCAGTCCACTCTTCCAACTGGCATAAATCTCTCTGTAGACTTTGAAAATCTACTTCATTATCCACAACCCCTCCTATCTTAGTATCATCTGCATACTTACCAATCCAATTTACCACACCATCCTCCAGATCATTGATGTAAATGACAAACAATAGTGGACCCAACACAGATCCCTGTGGTACCCCAGTAGTCACTGGCCTCCAACCTGACAAACAACCATCCACCATTACTCTCTGGCATCTCCCATTCAGCCACTGTTGAATCCATCTTGCTACTCCACCATTAATACCCAACCATTGAACCTTCTTAACCAACCTTCCATGAGGAACCTTGTCAAATTTCTTGATTAAACCAGTGGCATTGGCAACCGCTGACTGTAGCTGGCTCAGTCCTTGTGTCATTCAAGGGCTGGTTGCAATATTGGAGGCTTGCCTGGATTGGAGGGCTACAGCTACAGGGAGAGGTTGGATTGACTTAGATTGTTTTATCTGGAACGTCAGAGGTTGAGGGGAGACTTGATGGAAGTATCTACAATTATGAGGCATGACTTGGTCATATGGATTCAGAACTGGTTTATTCAAGAGGACATTTATTCATAGAAGGAATTCGGAGTATTGCGTGCAATTCTGGTCACTCCATTACCGGAAAGAGGTGGAGGTTTTGGAAAGGATGCAGAGGGGGTTTACTAGAATGTTGCCCGGATTAAGGATTTCAGGTACAAGGGAGACGAGGATTGTTTTCTCTGAAACGTCGGAGGTTATACTCCAAGTACGCGCTGATGTTCAGAGCCATGTTGTGACTGACCTGGACTTCCTGCTGCAGATTGGTTTTTGGCCCAAGAAAGGGGCCGACCATTTGCTCTGTAACGGGGAAATTTGCTGGAATCTTTTTACACTGTTTGATGTGATTGGGGTTCGATCCGTTCAGGAACTGATAAGCAAATAACTTGTCTTCATGCCAATGCTTCGTCACAAAGTCTGAGGAAACAAAGCAGACACATGTTCATCTCATCCCACATTGGAAGAATGGACATTTGTTCTAGTATAGTTCACAGATACAGTATGGAATCAGATCCTGCAGTCCACCCGGTCCACACCGAAATTAATCACCTTCACACTAGTTCTATATTATCCCACTTTCTCTTCCATCCCCTACACACATGGCACAATTTGCACAAAAGACAATTCACGTACAAACTCGCACATCACCACGACTGTAGGTGGAAACCAGAACACCCAGAGGAAACCCACAAGGTCACAAGGAGGACGTACAAACTCCACACACAGACAGCACCCGAGATCAGTATCAAACCCAAATCACTAACACTGTAAAGTAGCGAGACTACCAGCTGTGCCACTGTGCCACCCAACTTCATCAACGTAGGGTAGTGATATTGCTTGCATTAACCCCATGGCACTGTGTCCGTCTCTCCCACTCAGCAGATTCTCAGAGGCAACATGTCACTTGGAGCAGATTGCCACTGGACGGAAGTTCAAGAGGTGTCAGATGAGTCCCCTGGGAGGCTTTCTGCTCCACTGGCTCTTCCCCTCACCCATGTGACAACTTGCCCCTCCACATCTGGCATCCCAACCAGTGGCAGAGTTTCCAGCAATTTTGAAGCCATGCCCAGCCTGGGTTGTTCCTTGTCCTCTTGGCAGCAGTGTTGGGCACTATAGAGAAGGGCATCGCAGCCCTGCCCACTACCCACAGCCCCCTGCAAGAAGCTCCCTACACACAGTGGTTAGTGACAATGCGGGTGGCAGTCGTTCTGTACCAGCGACAGTGAAGCCTTGGGATGTTGAGTCCATAAGACCATAAGCATAGGAGCAGAATTAGGTCATTCGGCCCATTACTCCACCATTCAATCATGCTGATCTAATTTTCCCTCTCAACCCAATTCTCCTGCATTCTCCCCATTACCTTTAACACCCTTACTATTCACAAACTTGGCCTCCACAGCCGTCTGCGGCAATGAATTCCACAGATTCACCATCCTCTGGATAAAGAAATTCCTCCTCATCTCCATTCTGGAGATACATCCATTTATACTGAGGCTGTGCTCGGAGAAGAGAGGTGTGGGCAGCCGAGACCGTGGGACTCCAGCTCTGGGGAAAAACGTACCTTTGACTGAACTTATGTAGGTTCTCTGAAACTGAGCCTGAGAACGTTCCTCTTCATGCACACCCTGCTGTGTAATGCTACAGAAACAAAGACAGAAGGAACAGGTTCAGTCGGACATGAAGGACTGCCGATGTCAGGTGTTTGAATCACAGCCACCCAGATGTTTAGGTCGACCCATCCGCAGACCACAGCTGGGAACAGCTTGAGCTTGCAGCATTGGGTCACACCCCCAGCGGCACTCTGCAAGACCCACTGCTGAATGTAATGTGAGAATAAGCCTGGGAATGCCCACAGCAAGGATTCTGCGTGCAAAGACGGTGGGGAGAGGTGGGTACCAGGGAACCATGGGCAGCAGGGAGTGGTGGTGTGGCGTGGGCAGGGCTGTGGGGTGGGCATGTGTGGGCAGCAGGAAGTAGAGGCAGGGATACAAGTTTCAGCTGCCGGTGTGCCAGGCAGAGGAGGCATGGCTGAATCTGGGCACAGAGTGGGTGCGAGAAATGGTGGCGCAGAGGAAGAGTTGCTGCCTTGCAGCACTTACAGTGCCAGAGATCTGGGTTCGATCCTAACTACAGGTGCTGCCTGTACGGAGTTTGTACGTTCTCCTTGTGACCAGCGTGGGTTTTCTCCGAGATCTCCGGTTTCCTCCCACACTCCAAAGACGTACAGTTTTGTAGCTTAAATGGCTTGGTATAAGTGTAAATTGACCATTCTACACCCACTGGGAAACAAATTTTACATTAACCAAGCCAATTAATCTTGGAAACCAAAGTTCTCGGAGAAAACCCACGCTGGTCACGGAGAGAACGTACAAACTCCCTACAGACAGCGCCCGTAATCAGGGATCGAACCCAGGTCTACAGCAGCTCTTACCACTGCGCTACCATGGACTGGCTGGAACAAAGGGCCTGTTTCTGTGCAGTATGTCGAAACTAAACTAAATCTGGGTTAAAGACAGGGTGCAGGTCAGAAGCCAGGCTCTCAGTGGCCAGAGAGATCACATGTGGGCCGAATGCAGTAGCCTGGAGATATCACTGACATGAACACACGTGGTGGGAAGTGGGCTGCAGAATGAAGGATGATTTAGTGCTGGCACCAACTAAAACAGGAATGGGTGACGTTCTGGGTCGGGAGTCTCCGTACAAGCTCCAGGAACCCCGACCGAGCCCATTAGAGCATCACCCAATGTTGTTCCCATACTTACGCCTCCTGAATGGAGAGTAACAAGCCAACTGGTCTTTCAAGTGGGATCTTGGCATCTCTCGGCAAGTCCTCGACATCATCATAGTGGATTTTGTTGGGAATACCTGGTGCATAGCTAGCCCATCTGAAACATGAGACGAGAATTTTCATATGGACGCATGAAAGTAAACAGTAAATCAGAGATTAATCAATTTGTTGTTTGATTTCGGGCACATCAAACAACCTAGCCGGGACGCAGAGTAAATCTCTGATGCACTGTAGGAAATGTAGCATATATAACATGGAACAGCACAGTAACGTGATGCCAAGTTCAACTGATCTCATCTGCCTGGACATGATCCATATCTTTCTATTCCCTGGACTTCTTTGTGCCTAAAAGCCTCTTAAACACCACAATTGTATGTCTTTACCCCTGGCAAAGTGTTCCATGCCCCCCCTCCCCCATCACTGACCCCATTCCCCCACCACTGACCCCTCCCTCAGCACCGACCCCTCCCTCAGCACCGACTCCTCCCCCACACGACCCCTCCCCAACACTGACCTCCATCCCCAACATTGACCCCCTCCCCAACACAGACCCCCCTCCCCAACACCCCACACTGACCCCTCCCCCCACACTGACCCCCTGACACTGACCCCTCCCCAACACTGACCCCCTGCCCCCACAGGCCCCCCTCCCCAACACTGACCCCTCCCCCCCACACTGACCTCCCCCCACACTGACCCCTCCCCAACACTGACCCCCCCCCCAACACAGACCCCCCTCCTTCAGCACCTCACCCCCCCTCCCCAACACTGACCCCCCTCCTTCAGCACCGACCCCCCCCCCCCACACTGACCCCTCCTTCAGCCACCGACCCCTCCCCAACACTGACCCCGACCCCCCTCACCGACCCCTCCCACTGACCCCCCCCCCACACACCCCACCCCCACACTGACCCCACCCCCACACTGACCCCTCCCCCCCCTGACCCCCAACACTGACCCCTCCCCAACCCTGACTGACCCCCTCCCCACACTGACCCCCCCCCCACACTGACCCCCTCCCCCACCCTGACCCCCCCCCCACACTGACCCCTCCCCCACACTGACCCCTCACCCCCAACACTGACCCCCCCCCACACTGACCCCTCACCCCCACACTGACCCCTCCCCCAACACTGACCCCTCCCCCAACACTGACCCCTCACCCCCCTCCCCCCCACACTGACCCCTCCCCCCACACTGACCCCTCACCCCCAACACTGACCCCTCACCCCCACACCACTCCCCCACCCTGACCCCACACCTGACCCCCTCCCCCAACACTGACCCCTCCCCCCCACACTGACCCCTCCCCCCACCCACACACCACCCCTCCCCCCCCACACTGACCCCTCACCCCACACTGACCCCCTCCCCACACTGACCCCTCACCCCCCCACACTGACCCCTCCCCCACACTGACCCCTCTCCCCCACACTGACCCCCCTCCCCCCACACTGACCCCTCACCCCACACCCAACACTGACCCCCCACTGACCCACCCCACACACTGACCCCTCCCCCCCACACTCCCCCCCCCTCCCCCCCACACTGACCCCCCTCACCCCCACACTGACCCCCCCCCAACCCCACCCTGACCCCTCACCCCCACACTGACCCCCCCCCCACTGACCCCTCACCCCCACACTGACCCCCTACCCCCCACACTGACCCCTCACCCCCACACTGACCCCCCTCCCCACACTGACCCCTCACCCCCCCACACACCCCCTCACCCCCACACCCCCTCCCCCACACACCCCCCCCCACCCCCCCCCCCCCCCCCCCACACTGACCCCCCCTCACCCCCACACTGACCCCCACCCCCACCTGACCCCTCACCCCACACTGACCCCTCCCCCCCACACTGACCCCCCCTCCCCCACACTGACCCCTCACCCCCACACTGACCCCTCCCCCCACACTGACCCCTCACCCCACACTGACCCCTCCCCCAACACTGACCCCTCACCCCCAACACTGACCCCTCACCCCCAACACTGACCCCCACACTGACCCCTCACCCCCCCCTCCCCCCACACCCCCTCACCCCCCCTCACCCCCACACTGACCCCCTCCCCACACTGACCCCACACCCCCACCCACACTGACCCCTCCCCCCAACACTGACCCCCCCCCCCACACTGACCCCCCCCCACAACACTGACCCCCCACCCCACACTGACCCCCCCCCACCTCACCCCCCCCTCACCCCCACACTGACCCCCACCCCACACTGACCCCTCACCCCCACACTCACCCCTCCCCCACACTGACCCCTCCCCCAACACTGACCCCTCTCCCCCACACTGACCCCTCACCCCCCACACTGACCCCCCAACACTGACCCCTCACCCCCACACTGACCCCTCCCCCACACTGACCCCCCTCCCCCCCACACTGACCCCCTCCCCCAACACTGACCCCCCCCTGACACACCCCCACACACCCCTCCCCACACTGACCCTCACCCCCACACTGACCCCTCACCCCCACCACACTGACCCCCCCACCTGACCCTCAACCCCACACTGACCCCCTCACCCCAACACTGACCTCCCCCTGACCCTCCCCCCACACTGACCCCCTCACCCCCACACTGACCCTCACCCCCACACTGACCCCTCACCCCCACACTGACCCCCCCCCCCCACACTGACCCCCACACCCCCACTCACCCCCCTCTCCCCCCACACTGACCCCCCCCCCCACACTGACCCCCCCCCCCCACACTCACCCCCCCCTCCCCAACACTGACCCCCCCCCCACACTGACCCTCACCCCCACACTGACCCCTCACCCCCACACTGACCCCTCACCCCCACACTGACCCCCCCCTCCCCCCCTCCCCCACTGACCCCTCCCCCCACACTGACCCCCCTCACCCCCACACTGACCCCTCACCCCAACACTGACCCCTCCTGACCCCCCCACACTGACCCCCCTCCCCCACACTGACCCCTCCCCCCACACACCCCCACACTGACCCCCCTCCCCCCACACTGACCCCCCCCCCCACTCACCCCTCACCCCCCACACTGACCCCCCCCACCCACCCACACTGACCCCCACACTGACCCTCCCCCCACACTGACCCCTCCCCCCACTGACCCCTCCCCCCACACCCTCACCCCAACACTGACCCCCCCCCCCACACTGACCCCTCACCCCCACACTGACCCCTCACCCCCCCCACTGACCCCTCCCCCCCCACACGGACCCCTCCCCCCACACTGACCCCTCACCCCCCTGACCCCCACTCACACCCACACTGACCCCTCCCCCCACACTGACCACTCACCCCCCCCCCACACTGACCCCCCCTCCCCCACACTGACCCCTCCCCCCCAACTGACCCCTCCCCCCCTGACCCCTCACCCCCCACACTGACCCACCCCCCCACACTGACCCCACACCCCCTCACCCCCCCCCACCCCTGACCCCCTCACCCCCACTGACCCCCCCCCCCACACTGACCCGCACCCCAACACTGACCCCTCACCCCACACTGACCCCCCACCCCCCCACACTGACCCCTCACCCCCACACTGACCCCCACACCCCACACTGACCCCTCCCCCCAACACTGACCCCTCACCCCCCTGACCACTGACCTGACCCCCCCCCCACACTGACCCCTCACCCCCACACTGACCCCCACCCCCCACACTGACCCCCCACACTGACCCCCCCCCCCCAACCCCCCTCACCCTGACCACTGACCCCCACCCCCCCCCACCCCCCCTGACCCCTCACCCCCACACTGACCCCCCCCCCACACACCCTCACCCCTCACCCCCCACCCCCCTCACCCCCACACTGACCCCCCACCCCCCCACCCCACTCCCCCCACTGACCCACCCCACACTGACCCCACCCCCACACCCCCCCACCCCCACACCCTCACCCCCACACTGACCCCTCCCCCACACTGACCCCTCACAACACACTCCCCACCCCACACCCTCACCCCCCCTGACCCTCACACTGACTGACCCCTCACCCCCACACTGACCCCTCCCCCCACACTGACCCCCCCACCCACACACTGACCCCCCCCCCCCCACACTGACCCCTCACCCCCAACACCCACCCCCCCCACACTGACCCCTCACCCCCCCCACCCCTGACCCCCCCCCCCTCAACACCTGACCCCTCCCCCCACACTGACCCCTCCCCAACACTGACCCCTCCCCCCACACTGACCCCTCACCCCCAACACTGACCCCTCACCCCCAACACTGACCCCCTCACCCCCACACTGACCCCCCACACACCCCCCCTCCCCCCACACCCCCCCCTCCCCCACACTGACCCCTCCCCCCCACACTGACCCCTCTCCCCACACTCACCCCCCTCACCCCCACTGACCCCCCTCCCCCACACTGACCCCCCTGACCCCCCCACACTGACCCCTCACCCCAACACTGACCCCCTCCCCCCACACTGACCCCTCCCCCCCCCCAACACTGACCCCCACCCCCAACACTGACCCCTCACCCCCACACTGACCCCTCACCCCCACACTGACTCCCCTCCCCACACACTGACCACTCACCCCCACTGACCCCACCCCCACACTGACCCCCCCCACCCAACACCTGACCCCTCCCCCCCAACACTGACCCCCCTCCCCAACACTGACCCCTCTCCCCCAACACTGACCCCTCTCCCCAACACTGACCCCCCCCACCCCACACACTGACCCCTCCCCCCACACTGACCCCTCCCCCCACTGACCCCCCCCCCCACCCCAACACTGACCCCCCCCCCACTGACCCCCCCACACTGACCCCCCCTCCCCAACACTGACCCAACCCCAACACCCCCTCCCCCCAACACTGACCCCCCACCCCAACACTGACCCCTCTCCCCCTAACACTGACCCCCCTCCCCAACACTGACCCTCCTCCCCAACACTGACCCCTCCCCCAACACTGACCCCCCCCCCAATGCTGACTCCTCCCCCAACACGGACCCCACCCCCAACACTGACCCCCCTCCCCTTGCACTGACTTCAGCCCCTGGGACAGTTTAACCACCACTAGAGGAGGAAATGCTTGCTACCCCACCCCCCATCTCCCATCCCTCCATCCCCCCCCCCCCTCCCCAACCCCCCCCCCCCCCATCCTCCCCCCCACACACCCCCATCCTTTCCCCCCCCCACACACCCCCATCCCCATCCATCCACCCCCCATCCTCCTCCCCTCACCGCCCCAAATGAGGCCATTCGGCCCGTTGAGTCTACTCCGCCATTCGATCATGGCTGATCTATAGTTCCCGCTTAACCCCATTCTTCTGCCTTCTCCCCATAACCATTGACACCCTGTACTAATCAAGAACCTGTCAATCTCTAGTTTAAAAATACCCAATGACTTGGCCTCCATCGCTGTCTGCGGCAAAGAATTCCATAGGTACACCACCCTCTGGCTAAATAAATTCTTCCTCCTCATCTCCATTCTAAGGGTACATCTTTATATTCTGAGGCTGTGCCCTCCTGGCCTAGATTATCCCACCAGTGGAAACATCCTCTCCACATTCACCATATCATCACTTTTTGTTATTCGGCACAGCATCTACTCACTGGTATTCCTCTTGCCTCTTCTGCATTTCTTTCATCCAATATTCTTCCAAGGTGGGAGATGTGTACTCGTGTCTTTTCCGGGCTGGAGAACAGTTACAGATTATCAGGACAAACACCAAACGTCACTCTATTTTCCAAGAGCACGAGCTTTGCAAAACCTTTCCTTATCTCTAATAGATATCTCTGAGTGATTTAGACATTCCAGGGTCAGAGGGATATGGGAATCTCGCGGAAAATGCACTGAGATGAATGATTGGCTGCGATCTGATTTACTGGCCAATGTCTTGCCTCAATCTCAATCTCTTCTGCGATAGAAACACACGGCATGGAAACAGGCCCTTCAGCCCAATTTGTCTGTGCCGACTAACATGGGAGAGCATGTCTCACGGATCTGATTGAGTTGTTTGAAGGAATCACGACTTTATTCCTTGGAGATGATCTTAAGATCAGAAGGGAAATAGATAGGGTGAATGTAAGAATAGGTGATTCCAGGGGTTTAAAGTGGGAGGGGAAAGATTGAATAAGAAGGTGTTTTACACAGAGGGAGCTCACGGACGAAATAGTTCAGGCAGGGACTATCAATTGGGCAGGTACATGGATAGGTTTAAACAGATATAGGACAAACGCAGGCAGGTGGATCTAGTGTAGATGGAGCATGTTAGTTAACATGAGCAAGTTGTGCTGAAGAAACTATTTTCATGCTGTATGGATCTAAGGAGTTTTTATGACATAATTACAGTTACAGATTACTGCTTGTGCAGTTTGCATCAACCAAGAAACGACATTATTATCATTAATATCCACGACACACTCGAGCCCCCATGGGGTCTCCAAAGTCCCTGTGGACATCGTGTGCTCCCGTGCCAGAGACTGAACACTCGACTGCCCGCTGCCTGGACCAGAGAATGGCCATCTTGGACAGACATAACAGCAAACTAGTGGGACAAGAGGTCACAGCCTCAAAATTAAAGGATATTCCTTTAGGAAGGAAATGATGAGGAATTTCTTTAGTCAGAGGGTGGTGAATCTGTGGAATTTATTGCCGGAGAAGACTGTGGAAGTCAAATCAATGGATATTTTTAAGGCAGAGATAGGTAGATTCTTGATTATTATGTTTGTCAGAGGTTATGGGGAGAAGGCAGGAGTGAGAGATAGATCAGCCATGATTGAATGGCAGAGCAGACTTGATAGGCCAAATGGCCTGATTCTGCTCCTATCACTTATGATCTTATGACAGGGAGATTCCCCTCCCTCTTCTTACCAGGTGACCATAGATCAGGAGCGTGCGGCTGAAATGCAGCCAAAACCTGAGAGCAACCCATATAACCATATAACAATTATAGCACGGAAACAGGCCATCTCGGCCCTACAAGTCCGTGCCGAACAACTTTATTTCCCCTTAGTCCCACCTGCCTGCACTCATACCATAACCCTTCATTCCCTTCTCATCCATATGCCTATCCAATTTATTTTTAAATGATACCAATGAACCTGCCTCCACCACTTCCACTGGAAGCTCATTCCACACCGCTACCACTCTGTGAGTAAAGAAGTTCCCCCTCATATTACCCCTAAACTTCTGTCCCTTAATTCTGAAACCCCTTTAGATTGGAGAGAAAGTGAGAGGAGACATTGTCAAGTAATGGTTTATAAATGTGCTGTGACTTTGCCTGAATAAATCGAAGCTGACAACTGGATCAGTTAGCGCGGACTTGACCTCCCATCTACCTCATTGAAGACCTTTGAATTATCTTTAATTGGACTTTACCTTGCAATGAATGTTGTACTGTACACTGTGGCCGGTTTGATTGTATTCATGTATAGTCTTTACTTTCACTGGACAGCACACAGACAAAAGCTTTTGTACCAAAAGCTTCCCTTGGTAAATGTTAGAATAATAAACTGAACAAGAAACAGGACTGTAGAGATCGGGAGACAATTGACCAATTCATAGAGGAAGGAAAAGCAGTCACACAAATGGAAAGTCAGCAAACTAAACTATACCAGGGTAGACAAGCTTCTGTAAAGACAACATCTTTATCAGGATATGTTAACTCATCGTACCAGTTCCTTCAATGATCTCCAACGGGGTTGAATCGGTGATCCAGCTGAAGCAGGGGAAGTCGTAGGATATTTTGTTTGTGGTTTTCACCTGCACATAACTGCAGTACCAGTCGTCCTCACCAAACAGATACGTATCCTTGAAGAGTTTCACCAGCAGGATGTCCCCGAGATCAGACGTGGTTTTCAATTGCATGCAGTGGGTCTGTGCCACAAATGGAAAAATCCCACCATTCTCAGACCATCGCAAAGCAGAGCCATAAATACCCCCACCCCCTCACTCACCCACCCGTCCCACCCTCTTTCCCACCAACCACCCCAAAACCAGACACTCTAGCTCCCACACCCCCACTGACAACCCCAGCCTCTCACACACACCAATCCACAACCATCTCATCCTCACCCTCCCATTCTCACCCTTATCCCCAAACGCCAAGTTGACTCTTACCCTTAGGTACACAAAAATGCTGGAGAAACTCAGCGGGTGCAGCAGCATCTATGGAGCTCCATAGATTATGCTGCACCCGCTGAGTTTCTCCAGCATTTTTGTGTACCTTCGATTTTACAGCATCTGCAGTTCCTTCTTGACTCTTACCCCTGCCCACCTTCACACCCCCCCCCCCCCCCCATTGCCCCCCACCTCACTCACCTCACACTTACACACCCCCATCCCCACCTCCACCCTCTCTCTCCAAAAAATGTTGCTCCTCACATCTCCTTTAAACTTTCTCCCTCTCACCTCATAGCTGTGCACACTAGTGTTGGACATTTCCATGCTGGGAAAAGGGTTCTCTCTACCTTATCTATGCCTCTCATCATTTTATATACTTCTATCAGCTCTCTCCGTAACGTCCAATGTTCCAGAGAAAACAATCCATCTCTCCACCCTCTCCCCATAGCTGAAACCTCTAATCCAAGCATCATTCTGGTAAACCTCCTCTGCAGCCTCTCCAAAGCCCTCCATATCCTGCCGGTAATGGTGTGACCAGAACTGCATGCAATAGTCCATATAATGAGGTACTCACCTCCCCTCTGCGGATTGGTACCCAATTCCCTATCCAAACCTTCTTGGAGCAGCCAAGTGTTCCCACTAACATCACGGATATGATATCCTTTGTCCCAGCGAAGAACACGTCGCCAGTGCCGATAATGACCTCGTATGTGGCCTTCATGTTTGACTCGCTTAAGATGCTGCTCTCTGCGTGTGTAGCATTCTCTCCACGCAATATATATATACACAAGGGATATTGTAGGGTGGGGAAATGTTTGTCTAATTGTGTTTATCTTGGCAGAGGCTGAATATGTCACAGTCAATTCCAAGAAAACTGCCGTACAAAAGTCCGCGAGCATTGCCACTTTCATTTCACTGCACATCTCGTATGTGTATGTGACAAATAAACTTGACTTGACTTGACTTGAGGTGTTTCTTGGTAAGTTGCCAGGCAAGATCTAACACAACATGATTTATTGTAACCTAAAGGGCCTGTCAGATTCAGATTCAGATTCAGATTAAAACTTTATTGTCATTGTGCAATGTACAGTACAGAGACAACAAAACACGGTTAGCATCTCCTTAGAAGAGCGACATAGAATATGAGCAATAAATAAATATATTTACGTGCATACAGACATAGTAGTGCAATTATTTTTTTTCCGGGGGTGGGGGGGGGGGGTGCGTTGGCAATCATCGAAGTACAGTGTTGAGTACAGCCGCAGGGAAGAAGCTGTTCCTGGACCTGCTGGTCTGGCAACGGAGAGACCTGTAGCGCCTCCCGGATGGTAGGCGGGTAAACAGACTGTGTCTGGGGTGAGGGCAGTCCTTGACGATGCTGAGTGCCCTCCGCAGACATCGCTTGCTTTGGACAAACTCAATGGAGGGGAGCGAGGAAGCGGTGATGCGTTGTGCAGTTTTCACCACCCTCTGCAGTGCTTTCCGGTCGGAGCCAGAGCAGTTGCCATAACATACTGTGATACAGTTGGTAAGGATGCTCTCGATGGTGCAGCGGTAGAAGTTCACCCGAATCTAAGGAGACAGATGGACCTTCTTTAGTCTCCTCAAGAAGAAGAGATGCTGGTGAGCCCTCTTGACCAGAGTTGAGGTATTGTGGGTCCAAGAGAGGTCATCGGAGATGTTGACCCCCAGAAACCTGAAGCTGGAAACATGCTCCACCTCCGTCCCGTTGATGTGGATGGGGGTGTGCCTGCCGCCTCTAGACTTTCTGAAGTCTACGATGAGCTCCTTGGTCTTCTTGGAGTTAAGGGCCAGGTTGTTGTCAGCGCACCATGCTGCTAGGAGCTGGACCTCCTCCCTATAGGCCGACTCCTCGTTGTTGCTGATGAGGCCAATGAAGCCACCAGCATTGGCGATGAGGCCACCAGCATGCGATTGATTGCATGTGGCGAGCGCGACCTAAGGTGGTCGCTTGAGCGGTACGGCCTAGCGGGGCCGGTCCCACTTCGATCGCCGGAGCCGTATGGAGTTGTGCGGGGCTGGTCCTGACATCACATCCAAAGAACTGACACTGTCCAAAAAATCCGCGCGGCCGCATTGAGGCCGTACGCAGCGCCTCAATGGGCATACGCAGTGTCTTGATGGCCTACGCCTAGCGCGTGGCGTTGCGCGATGACGTCACCGCCTGGTGTGTCGTTGCGTGATGACTTAACCGCACGATGCCATGCAACGTCCAAATTCAGTCGGCCCGCCTCCTGTCCAGCTGATTGGTGAGTATGATGTCGGGACCCGCCCAGCACAACTCCAGATGGCTCCACGGTTGGAAGTGGGACTAGTCCCGTGAGGCCGTACGCCTCAAGCCACCACGTTTGGTCGCGCTAGACGCTTGCAATCACATGCTGGTGGGACAGGCCTTTTACACAATACACAATGGACGTGGGTGGCAGGGAATTGAGTATTTATAGCTTTACTCCTAGTTAATCAAAGGCAAGTGCAGATCACCTTATAGATTAACCCATGAGTGTCAGGGTAGAGATAGTCTTCACTGCCCCTCCTCAATGAATGCAGCTTGCCCAATGTCTTCCTGTCCTCTGACACCGAGGTTTAGTTTAGTTCAGTTTAGTTTAGAGCGGGGGTCGTCGACATATAACCATATAACCATATAACAATTACAGCACGGAAACAGGCCATCTCGACCCTTCTAGTCCGTGCCGAACACATAATCTCCCCTAGTCCCATATACCTGCGCTCAGACCATAACCCTCCATTCCCTTCCCATCCATATAACTATCCAATTTATTTTTAAATGATAAAAACGAACCTGCCTCCACCACCTTCACTGGAAGCTCATTCCACACAGCTACCACTCTCTGAGTAAAAAAGTTCCCCCTCATGGTACCCCTAAACTTCAGTCCCTTAATTCTCATGTCATGTCCCCTTGTTTGAATCTTCCCTACTCTCAGTGGGAAAAGCTTTTCCACGTCAACTCTGTCTACCCCTCTCATCATTTTAAAAACCTCTATCAAGTCCCCCCTTAACCTTCTGCGCTCCAAAGAATAAAGCCCTAACTTGTTCAACCTTTCTCTGTAACTTAGTTGCTGAAACCCAGGCAACATTCTAGTAAATCTCCTCTGTACTCTCTCTATTTTGTTGACATCCTTCCTATAATTAGGCGACCAAAATTGTACACCATACTCCAGAATTGGCCTCACCAATGCCTTGTACAATTTTAACATTACATCCCAACTTCTATACTCAATGCTCTGATTTATAAAGGCCAGCACACCAAAAGCTTTCTTTACCACCCTATCTACATGAGATTCCACTTTCAGGGAACTGTGCACAGTTATTCCCAGATCCCTCTGTTCACCTACATTCTTCAATTCCCTACCATTTACCATGTACGTCCTATTTTGATTTGTCCTGCCAAGATGTAGCACCTCACACTTATCAGCATTAAACTCCATCTGCCATCTTTCAGCCCACTCTTCCAACTGGCATAAATCTCTCTGTAGACTTTGAAACTCTACTTCATTACCCGCAACCCCACCTATCTTAGTATCATCTGCATACTTACTAATCCAATTTACCACACCATCATCCAGATCATTGATGTACATGACAAACAACAGTGGACCCAACACAGATCCCTGTGGCACCCCACTCGTCACTGGCCTCCAACCTGACAAACAACCATCCACCATTACTCTCTGGCATCTCCCATTCAGCCACTGTTGAATCCATCTTGCTACCACCATTAATACCCAACCATTGAACCTTCTTAACAAACCTTCCATGAGGAACCTTGTCAAAGGCCTTACTGAAGTCCATATACACAACATCCACTGCTTTACCCTCATCAATTTCCCGAGTAACATCTTCAAAAAATTCAAGAAGATTAGTTAAACATGACCTTCCAGGCACAAATCCATGTTGACTGTTCCTAATCAGACCCTGTTTATCCAGATGCTTATATATATTATCTCTAAGTATTCTTTCCATTAATTTGCCCACCACTGACGTCAAACTAACAGGTCTATAATTGCTAGGTTTACTCTTAGACCCCTTTTTGAACAATGGAACAACATGCGCAGTACGCCAATCCTCCGGCACTATTCCCGTTTCTAATGACATTTGAAATATTCTGCCATAGCCCCTGCTATTTCTACACTAACTTCCCTCAATGTCCTAGGGAATATCCTGTCCGGACCTGGAGACTTATCCACTTTTATATTTCTCACAACCTACGGCCCAGGGGCCGGGTCAGGCCCCTAACCCAAAATCATCGCGTCCGCAGGCGGTTTTAGTTTCGTTATCTACACTTCATTACAAAAAATCGGAACTGATATAATCCCATGAACTGGGCAAAAGGTTAGTTGGATTGGTGGACGCGGTTCCACTGATATAAAAGTTGCAGTGGCAGCAGTGCCACGAGTTCAGCGCGCCCCGGAACCATTCGTCCCCGCGCTTCAGCTGGGGGAGGGGGAGGAGGATGCTATGAGAATGCAGGGTGACTTGGACAGGTTGGGGGAGTGGGCAGATGCATGGCAGATGCAGTTTAATGTGGATAAATGTGAGGTTATCCACTTTTGTAGCAAAAACAGGAAGACAGATTCCTATCTAAATGGTGTCAAGTTGGGAAAAGGGGAAGTACAACGGGATCTGGGGGTCCTTGTACATCAGTCTATGAAAGTAAGCAGGTACAGCAGGCAGTGAAGAAAGCGAATGGCATGTTGGCCTTTATTTGACGGGATCTCATTGAAACATAAGATTATTAAGGGTTGGACACGCTAGAGGTAGGATGTTGGGGTAGTCCAGAACCAGAGACCACAGTTTAAGAATAAGGAGTAAGCCATTTAGAACGGAGATGAGGATACACTATTTCACACAGAGATTTGTGAGTCTGTGGAATTCTCTGCCTCAAGAAGCCGGTCTCTGGATTCTTTCAAGAGAGAGCTAGATAGGGCTCTTAAACATAGCAGAGTCTGGGGATATGGGGAGAAGGCAGGAACGGGGTACTGATTGGGGATGATCAGCCATGATCACATTGAATGATGGTGCTGGCTCAAAGGGCCCAAAGGCCTACTCCTGCACATATTGTCTATTGTCTATAATAGCAGTCTGAAACTACCTGCTATGTTCAGTAGACATAATATTGCTAAAATATATTAATATGTCTAAGATTAGTTAGTATGTATTGAAGAGGTGCCTGCTGGCGCATGCAGGTATCGAACCCGGCATTTGGAAGTCACCGTCAACTGACTCAGGAGGTGCTGCTGTTTTCGCGCGGTTTTGCTTTCGCGCCACAGTTGTGTGTTGACCACCATTGTGGTCAGACGTGTTTGCAGAGACCTGTGTGCCAAGGAGTGATTGTGTTAATAAATGCTAAATTGGTGACCCCGACCTGTCTAGCCGTCGTTGGACAAAAGATCATGCAGAAGGACTACGTCCACACAGAATCGGTAGGCACGAGGCAGGCCTCACCGGGCCTCAAGCTACCTTCCTTTTGGCCAGATCAACCTCAGGTGCGTTTCGCCCACGTTGAGGCACAGTGCCATCTGCATCAAATAATTGCGGATGACACAATGCACTTCCATGTGGTGGGATCTCTGCCACAGGACTGTGCCTCGAAGCTGTTGCCGTACATCAGAGACCCGCCGACGATCACAAACTATGAAGGTTTGAAGGCCCTGCTGCTCCATACCTTCGGTCTCAGCCGTAGAGACAGGGCGGCGAAGATCCTGCACATGGACAGTGTCGGCGATCAGCGTCCATCCACCATCATGGCGAAGATGGGCATCAAACGGGCGTTGTTGGAGCAGATGCCGGACGAGGTCTGCTTGATGCTGGCCGGAGCCGATTTCAGCAATCGCCAGCATCTCGCAGAGAGAGCCGACGAGTTGTGTACCCACTGACGGCAGGACGTTTGTTCTTTCACCCGCCCCCAATGTCTTGGGGCGACCGAGACGACATCAGGACGAAGAACAGGATCCGCCCAGCGCCGAAGAAGCATCGCTGTTGCCGGAGGTGTACAGCCGACGCCGTTGGTGCTACAACCATCTCCGTTACGGTGTGGAAGCCCGAAGATGCTCGTTTCAGGGAAATGCCTCGGCCAATCGTCCATAGAGGCGAACGCGATCGGCCCAAACGAACGCCTCTATGTCCGTGATAGCCAGTCCGGCCACCGTTTCCTGGTGGACTCCGGTGTCATAAGCCAGCATCCTGCCACCAACCGCCCGAGATACCCGCGTCGGTAAGGTAGGACACCGAGAGCCCACCGGTTCAGGCCCACGCACGCCTCCTCCCGCCCAATAAACTGCGCATCGCACAAGACGAGTTCCAGCTTACGGAGGACATGGGGATTGTCCGGCAGTCGGATAGCCCTTGGGCTTCCCCGCTGCACATGGTACCCAAAGCGTCCGGGGGTGAAGACCTTGCGGTGATTACAGGCGTTTAAACGCGGTAACCACAGCGGATCGTTACCCAGTCCCGAGCATCCAAGATTTCTCAGCTCATTTGCATGGCGCTACCTTCTTTTTGAAGATCAATCAGATTAGTATGATTAATATAATCAGATTCCGGTCCATCCCGACGACGTCCCTAAGACGGCCACCATCACCCCTTTCGGCCCTTACGAATGGCTAAGAATGCCTTTTTGGCCTGAAGAACACTGTTCAAGCTTTCCAAAGATCAATGGATCAGGTCGGGCGGGGTTTGCCGTTCATATTCATCTATCTCAATGATATTCTGGTGGCCAGCATCTCACAGGCTGAACACGTTAAACACCTCCGCCTGCTTTTCGAACGGCTGGCAGGCAAGCCGAAGGACCTGGTTTGGTCCAGGGAGGCCGGTATAGCTTTCGAGGGGGCTAATGCTACCATGCTGGTACACCCTTGGGCATTGACCCTAACAGCTCTCACCGTGGACACACCTGACGTGGTGGTGGGTGCTGTCCTCGAGCAGCGGGTAGGTAGCTGCAGGGTGCCGCTGGCATTTTTCAGCAGGCAGCTGCGGGCCCCGGAGATCAAGTACAGTGCTTTTGATCGGGAGCTCCTCGCGCTTTACCTAGTGATCCAACTTTTCCGTTATTTCCTAGACGGCCGCGAGTTTACCGCATTCACGGACCACAAGCCGCTCACGTTCGCTTTAAATAAGGTGTCTGATCTCTGGTCTGCCAGGCAGCAGCGGCACCTCGCTTAAATCCCCGAATTCATATCTGATATTCGGCATATGGCGGGGAAGCTGAACATTGTGGCTGACACGCGGTCCCGTTCGGCAGCCCCTGAGGTTTCCGCTTTAAGCCTAGGTGTGGATTATACGGAGCTGGCCACTGCCCAACGGGTTGATGCCGGCATGGAGGGTTATCGCAAAGCTGAATCGGGCCTTAAACTTAAACTTATACGACTCATTTGCGATGTCTCAATGGGTAAAGCCCGTCCCATCGTTCCGATTACCTGGAGGAGGCGGATCTTCGACACCATCCACAGCCTAGCTCACCCGTCCATTCACGCCGCCTCTGCCTTGGTCGCGGCAAGTTCATCTGGCACGGGTTACAAAAGCAGGTCGCAGCATGGACCCGCTCTTGTATCCCCTGTCAGACTTCCAAGAGACATGTGCGCCCGCCCGTGCAGGATTTTGCTGTTCCAGACGGCAGGTTCCAGCACATCCATGTCGACCTGGTAGGTCCCTTGCCGTGTTCACGCGGGGCCACTCACCTACTGACTATCGTGGACAGGTTCGCCAGGTGGGCGAAGGCAATATCGTTAACTGATACCTCCGCTAAGGCTTGTGCCCGCGCCTTTGTCTCCAATTGGATCGCTTGTTTTGGGGTCCTTTCCAATATTACTACCGATCGTGGGGCCCAGTTCACGACCTCCCTGTGGTGTGATATGGTACGGTGCAAACTCCACCAGACCACCGCGTATCATCCCGAGTCCAACGGTTTAGTCGAGCGGTTTCGGCGTTGAATGCCCAGCTCACTGGCCCTGATTGGGTTGACCAGTTGCCTTGGGTCCTCCTAGGCATCAGAACCACGCCTAAGGAAGACCTCAACGCCTCGTAAGCTGAGTTGGTTTACGGTTCGGTTTTGCGGGTATCTGGGGATTTTCTGTCAGACACCCGTGATCAGGAGGTCCCGTCTTTGGCGGTGCTAGCTGAGCTTCACGAGCGGGCGTGATCCCGGTTCCCACTTCCCGACACAGGTTGTCCGCGGTGCATGTGCTCACTATGTTACGGGATTGTGCTTATGTTTTTGTTCGTAGAGATGCTCATCGCTCGCCATTAGAGCGGGTGTACGAGGGTCCGGACAGGGTGCTGAGGACTGGTACCTCGACATTCACGTTGGACATGGGTGGCTCGGAGGAGTTCGTCTCCATGAGCCGCCTTAATCCAGCCCATGTCGACGAGGATAGCCCAGTGGCTGTGGCCACTCCGTGGCGTTCAGGATGTCCACGGGCCGTTTTACCGACCTCTGCACCGGTTACCCCGGTTATGTTTCACCGGTCCCCTCTATTACGCCCATCCCTTGTTCACGTTTGTCACGTCCCTCCGGTTCTGTTTTGCCAGCCTCTACTGTTACACTCGCCCCGCGACCTCGGACTACGCGTTCAGGTCGAACCGTCTGGTTACCCGTGCGTTTCCGTATCGTGGATTCTGGGGGAGGGGGGGGGGGGGCATGTAGCAGCGCCTACTGGTGCACACAGGTATCGAGCGGGAAGGACTGCTCTTTTCGCGCAGTTTTGTTTTCATAGAAACATAGGGAAAAACATAGAAAGTAGGTGCTGGAGGAGGCCATTCGGCCCTTCGAGCAAGCACCGCCATTCATTGTGATCATGGCTGATCGTTCCCAATCAATAACCCGTGCCTGCCTTCTCCCCATATCCCTTGACTTCACTAGCCCCTAGAGCTCTATCTAACTCTCTCTTAAATCCATCCAGTGACTTGGCCTCCACTGCCCTCTGTGGCAGGGAATTCCGTAAATTCACAACTCTCTGGGTGAAAAAGTTTTAAATGACCTCCCCTTTATTCTAGGACTGTGGCCCCTGGTTCTGGACTCGCCCAACATTGTGAATATTTTTCCTGCATCTAGCTTGTCCAGTCCTTATATAATTTTATATGTTTCTATAGGATATCCCCTCATCCTTCTAAACTCCAGTGAATACAAGCCTAGTCTTTTCAACCTTTCCTCATATGACAGTCCCGCCATCCCAGGGATCAATCTCGTGAACCTACACTGCACTGCCTCAATCACAAGGATGTCCTTCCTCAAATTAGGAGACCAAAACTGTCCACAATACTGCAGATGTGGTCTCACCAGAGCCCTGTGCAACTGCAGAAGAACCTCTTTACTCTTATACTGAAATCCTCTTGCTATGAAGGCCAACATTCCATTAGCTTTCTTCACTGCCTGCTGTACCTGTAAGCCAACTTTCAGTGACCGGTGTACAAGGACGCCCAGGTCTCGCTGCACCTCCCCCTTACCTAACCTAACCCCATTGAGATAATAATCTGCCCCCTTGTTTTTGCCGCCAAAGTGGATAACCTCACATTTATCTATATTATACTGCATCTGCCACGCATTTGCCCACTCACTCAACCTGTCCAGGTCACCCAGCAACCTCCAAACATCCTCTTCACAGTTCACACTGCCACCCAGCTTTGTGTCATCCGCAAACTTGCTAGTGTTGCTCCTAATTCCCTCTTCCGAATCATTAATATATATTGTAAATAGTTGCGGCTCCAACACCGAGCCTTGCGGCACTCCACTCGCCACTGCCTGCCATTCTGAAAAGGACCCGTTCACTCCTACTCTTTGTTTCCGGTCTGCCAACCAATGTTCTATCCATGTCAACACCCTACCCCCAATGCCATGTGCTCTAATTTTAGTCACCAGTCTCCCGTGCGGGATCTTATCAAAGGCTTTTTGAAAGTTTAGATACACTACATCCACTGGCACCCCTTCATCCATTTTACTTGTCACATCCTCCAAAAATTCCCAAAATTTCACGCCACAGTTGTTTGTTGACCACCGTTGTGATCAGACGTGTTTGCAGAGACCTGTTTGCCAAGGAGTGATTGTGTTAATAAATCAGTTCAGAAAACTTGGTTGTCATCTTTGCATTCGCCAAAGTATTATTATTACCTCCATTTATTTATGGCGATAGATGTGGCCTGCTATCCGCTCACAGACATGGGTCCTGGCGCCTATGCAGAACAAGGTTGCCGACCCCTGGTTTAGAGATACAGCGCAGAAACAAGCCCTTATGGCCCACCGAGTCTGCATCAACCAGTGAACCCCATACAGTAACACTATCTTACAGACTCGGTACAACTTACAATTTTACTGTTGGCAATAACCTACAAACCTGTACGTCTTTGGTGTGTAGGAAGAAACTGGGACACCTGGAGAAAACCCACATGGTCACAGGGAGAACATACAAACTTGGTACAGACAGCACCTGTAGTCAGGATCGTACCTAGGTTACTGGTGCTACCCACTGCGCCACCGTGCCAAACAAAGAACCAGTCAAGTGAAGGGGGGTGGGGGTGGATGAGAGTGAACAAGGAAATCTGTAACTGTCTTTGTGAGCAAATATCAATGCTAACCCACTCCCATATGACCAGCTTTAGAGGACAGCAGGGCTGGGGCTGACATGCCATGAAATATTCATCAAACTAGTGTGTTTACCTTGGCACAGGCTGGAGATATCGCAGCAAATTGCAAGAAACCTGGAGTTAAACTAGCTTTGAAATAGTTATAGAAAGTGGGCAGAGTACACCCATATTAATGTTTCTTGTACAGGGCCTCAGTGTTCCTGGACAAGTCCAGTTTACTGTCCAGGTACACTCCAAGGTATTTGTACTCCCTGGTAAACTGCACATCCACACCATTGATGGAGACAGGGGGCAGGGGTGTCCCTCTCCTCCTAAAGTCCACCACTGACTCCTTAGTCTTGTGGTATTGAGCTGTAGGTGATTAAGCCCGCACCACTCAACAAAGTTGTTGACTACAGCTCTGTATTCAGCTTCCCTCCCTTCACTGATGTACCCCACACTTGCAGAATCATCTGTAGACGTCTGCAAGTGGCAGGAGTCAGAGTTGTATCTGAAGTCTGAGGTGTAAATGGTGAATAGGAAGGGAGAGAGGAGCTTCCCCTGTGGGTCGTCTGTGTTGCTCACCACCATGTCGGAGACACAGTTCTGTAGCCTTACATATTGTGGTCGTCCAATCAGGTAGTTGGTGATCCAGGCCACCAATCCACCCGCATCTTCATCAGTTTGCACCCTAGCAGTGCAGGCCGGATGGTGTTAAAAGCACAGGAGAAGTCAAAAAACATGACTCTAACAATGCTTCCTGGCTTATCCAGGTGAATGATGGCAGATAAAACCTGGAGCAGGTGGATGATGGTATCCTCAACCCCATCAGTGAAGAAAGCCAATGGCATGTTGGGCTTCATAACAAAAGGAGTTCAGTATAGGAGCAAAGAGGTCCTCTGCAGTTGTACAGGGCCCTAGTGAGACCACACCTAGAGTATTGTGTACAGTTTTGGTACCCTAGTTTGAGGAAGGACATTCTTGCTATTGACGGAGTGCAGCGTAGGTTCACGAGGTTAATTCCCGGGATGGCGGGACTATCCTGAGAGAATGGAGTGGCTGAGCTTGTATACTCGGGAATTTAGAAGGATGAGAGGGTATCTTATTGAAACAAATGATTATTAAGGGTTTGGACACGCCACAGGCAGGAAACAGGGGCCACAGTTTAAGAATAAGGAGTAAGCCATTTAAAACAGAGACGAGGAAACACTTTTTCTCCCAGAGAGTTGTGAGTCTGTGGAATTATCTGCCTCAGAGGCCGGATTTCCAGATACTTTCAAGAGATAACTAAATAGGGCTCTTAAAGATAGCGGAGTCAGGAGATATGGGGAGAAGGCAGGAACGGGGTACTGACTATGGATGATCAGCCATGATCACATTGAATGGCGGTGCTGGCTCAAAGGGCCGAATGGCCTACTTGTGCACCTAGTGTCTATTGTCTATAACAATACTTCAGTGCATGCATGTTCTTGTTACAGTGAAATACAAGGCAGATGGGAGTGTGGGATTCACTGTGAATTTCGGTCTCGCAGCACCAGATACATGGGTTTGATCCTGACCATGGGTGCTGTCTGTATGGACTTTGTACGTTCTCAATGTGACCGCATGGGCAAGGTGTGAAAATGAGACATCAAATGGGATGCTGATTAAAGAAAATGTGGAATAGATCATAGTTAACTCAGAGAAGGTGACAACGAAGTGTACAACGATAAAATTTGTACCCAGTGGGGCAGTCAGACTAATGGCGAACTTGGAAGGGGGAGGGATGGAGAGAGAGGGAAAGCAATGGTTACTTGAAGTTAGAGAAGTCAATATTCTCTTCTATCGCTATCTCACACCTTAGTCTTTTCATCTATGGCCTTTGTACATCCATCTGCCAATCAAACCCTTGCCCAATCAGTCTGAAGTCAGGTCTCGACCCAAAACGTCACCCTTTCCTTCTCTCCAGAGATGCCGCCTGTCCCGCTGAGTTACTCCAGCTGTTTGTGTCTACCTTTGGTTTAAACCAGCATCTGCAGTACCCTCTTACACGCTGGCCATGCTTTGCCCTGCTCCTCTTCTCCTCCACCATAATCAGTCTGAAAGGAGGGATCCGACGAAACATCGCCAATCCATGTCAGACCCGTACGAAGCTTTCCATAAATGGGGGTGGCATGACAGGATTACAAGTAATTTAATGTGAAATAATGTGCGCGTTGCACACATCATGAGCACGAAGCGTGAAGTCCCTCGATGCCGGGGTCCAGGGCCCGCTTAAGGGTTTTAGATGCTCTCTGGGGTTTTAGATGCCCGCTGATGCATTCTGAGCCTTATTTTGGAGCATTTTTCCATCAAATTTATGACCAATTTTTCAGAAATTAACCGGAATCTGAGAGGTAGCTTTTTCACACAAAGGGTGCTGGGTGAATGGAACAAGCTGCCAGAGGAGGCTGGGTCTATCCTACTGTTTAAGACACATTTGGACACGTACATGGATAGGACAGATTTAGATGGATATGGGCCAAACGCGTGTGAGTGGGATGAGTGTAGATGGGACATGTCGGTTGGTGTGGGCAAGTTGGGCTGAAGGGTCTGTTTCCACACTGCTCCATTCTATGACTGAAACGTGAAGAAGAAAAATGCATGTAGATAAGTAGAGCAGATTTGAAAGAGGAGTGAAATGTAAAGGCAGAGAGAGGTTTATGGGTGGAAAGGAACATAGGACAGGAGGGGGGAGAGTGGGCTTGGGCAGATGGGTGAAGGGAAAATTGACACAAAGTTCTGGAGTAACTCAGTGGGTCAGGCAGCATCTGCGGAGAATATGAATAGGCGATGTTTCACAGAGTCCTGGAGTAACTCAACGGGTCAGGTAGCATCTCTGGAGAACATGGATAGGTGACATGTCACAGAGTGCTGGAGTAACTCACTGGGCCAGGCAGCATCTCTGGAGAAAAGGTATAATTATATTTCGGGTCAAGACCCTTCTTCAGTAATATTCATGATGTGACATGCATAGGCATTCCTGAATGTTACCCAAACCATCGTGACCTACTTTGTTACGGTACTTGCCCTCTCCTATAACGTCTCCGCTGCCTTGGGTGTTGCAGCACAGGACACAAGCTTTGGGACATGGTGTGAAGCTGTTGCCGTCTGTCCCAGCCTGGGAAAAACCTGGATGGAGTGGATGTGGAGAGGATGTTTCCACTAGTGGGAGAGTCTAGGGCCAGTGGCCACAGCCTCGGAATTAAAATACATTCCTTTAGGAAGGAGATGAGCAGTCATTTCTTAAGTCAGAGTGTGGTGAACTGTGGAATTCATTGCCACAGACAGCTGTGGAGGTCAAGTCAATGGACATGTTTTAGGAGGAGATTGATAGATTCTTGATTGATACGGGTTCTTTACTCAGAGAGTGGGAGCGTTGTGGAATGAGCTTCCAGTGAAGGTGGTGGAGGCAGGTTCGTTTTTATCATTTAAAAATAAATTGGATAGTTATATGGATGGGAAGGGAATGGAGGGTTATGGTCTGAGCGCAGGTATATGGGACTAGGGGAGATTATGTGTTCGGCACGGACTAGAAGGGTCGAGATGGCCTGTTTCCGTGCTGTAATTGTTATATGGTTATATGGGTGACAGCGGTAATGGGGAGAAGGCAGAAGGATGGGTTTGAGAGGGAAAGATAGATAGTGTACCTGTCTGTTTCTTAAATGTTGCGATAGTCCCTGCCTCAACTACCTACATTGGCAGCTTGTTCCATACACCGACCACCCTTTGTGTGAAAAATATACCCCTCAGATTCCTATTAAATCTTTTGCCCTTCACTTTAAACTTATGTCCTCTGCTCCTCGATTCATCTACTCTGGGCAAAAGACTCAACCATATCTATTCAAATCATGATTTTATACACCTCTATTAGATCATCCCTGATCCTCTTTTGCTCCATGAAATAGATTCCCAGCCTACTCAACCTCTCCCTATAGCTCTGGCCCTCTAGTCCTGGCAACATCCCCGTAAACCTTCACTGTACCCATTCCAGTTTGATGATATATTTCCTATAACATGGTGCCCAGAACTGAACACAATACTCTGAATGCGGCCTCATCAACTTCTTATGCAACTGCACCATGATCTCCCAACTTCTATACTCAGACTGACCCGCTGAGTTACTCCAGCACTCTCTGGAACGTCACAGGACAGGGCAGGATTAGCAAGTTTGCTGATGATACAGAATTGGGTGGATTGGCAAATAGTGAAGATGGTTGTGAAAGATTGCAGCTGGATCTGGATCAATTAGCCAGGTGGGCACAGGAATGGTTGATGGTTGCATGGTTCTTTGAAGGCTGTGTCGCAGGTATATCAGGTGGTCAAAAGGTATCAGTCAGAGTATTGAGTATAGAAGTTGAGATGTCATGTTGCAGTTGTTTAAAGATAGAAACATAGACAATAGGTGCAGGAGTAGGCCATTCGGCCCTTCGAGCCTGCACCGCCATTCAATATGATCATGGCTGATCATCCAACTCAGTATGCTGTACCTGCCTTCTCTCCATACCCCCTGATCCCTTTAGCCACAAGGGCCACATCTAACTCCCTCTAAAATATAGCCAATGAACTGGCCTCAACTACCTTCTGTGGCAGGGAATTCCACAGATTCACCACTCTCTGTGTGAAAAATATTTTTCTCATCTCGGTCTAAAAAGCTTTCTCCCTTATCCTTAAACTGTGACCCCCTTGTTCTGGACTTTCCCAACATCAGGAACAATCTTCCTGCATCTAGCCTGTCCAACCCCTTAAGAATGTTGTAAGTTTCTATAAGATCCCCTCCTCAATTTTCTAAATTCTAGCAAGTACAAGCCGAGTCTATCCAGTCTTTCTTCATATTAAAGTCCTGGCATCCCAAGAATCAGTCTGGTGAACCTTCTCTGGCAAGAATGTCTTTCCTCAGATTAGGAGTCCAAAACTGTACGCAATACTCCAGGTGTGGTCTCACTAAGACCCTGTACAACTGCAGTAGAACCTCCCTGCTTTTATACTCAAATCTTTTGCTATGAAAGCTAACATACCATTCGCTTTCTTCACTGCCTGCTGCACCTGCATGCCTACTTTCAATGACTGGTGTACCATGACACCCAGGTCTCGTTGCATCTCCCCCTTTCCTAATCGACCACCATTCAGATAATTGTCTACTTTCTTGTGTTTGCCACCAAAGTGGATAACCTCACATTTACCACATTATACTGCATCTGTCATGCGTTTTCCCACTCACCCAACCTATCCAAGTCACCTTGCAGCCTCCTAGCATCCTCTTCACAGCTAACATTGCCCCCCAGCTTCGTGTCATCCGCAAACTTGGAGATGTTGCATTCAATTCCCTCATCCAGATCATTAATATATATTGTAAATAGCTGGGGTCCCAGTACTGAGCCTTACGGTACCCCACTAGTCACTGCCTGCCATTCTGAAAAGGACCCGTTTACTCCTACTCTTTGCTTCCTGTCTGCCAGCCAGTTCTTTATCCAAATCAATAATGAACCCTCAATACCGTGTGCTTTAGGTTTGCATACTAATCTCTTATGTGGGGCCTTGTCGAAAGCCTTCTGAACGTCCAGATATAACACATCCACTGGTTCTCCCTTATCCATTCTACTAGTTACAT
>NW_026576461.1:60000-98010 GCF_028641065.1 Leucoraja erinaceus | reverse complement strand
CGATCGGCATTGTGACCAATCACCGATCTGCTTCCCTCACTGAAGCAGACATGGCTAGAGTCAAACCTGAGAGCGATGCAAGAAAGCAGCTATGACATAATACACAATAAACTGTATTACAAATACACAATAACAAAGTTATGCATTATTGTACTCTTACATGAGCGCAATTTAATTCTGAGGCTGTGACCTCTAGTCCTAGACTCTGCCACCAGGGGAAATATCCTCTCCACATCCACGCTATGCCTTTATAACCATATAATAAACCATATAACAATTACAGCACGGAAACAGGCCATCTCGACCCTTCTAGTCCGTGCCGAACACATAATCTCCCTAGTCCCATATACCTGCGCTCAGACCATAACCCTCCATTCCCTTCCCATCCATATAACTATCCAATTTATTTTTAAATGATAAAAACGAACCTGCCTCCACCACCTTCACTGGGAAGCTCATTCCACACAGCTACCACTCTCTGAGTAAAGAAGTTCCCCCTCATGTTACCCCTAAACTTCAGTCCATTAATTCTCATGTCATGTCCCCTTGTTTGAATCTTCCCTACTCTCAGTGGGAAAAGCTTTTCCACGTCAACTCTGTCTATCCCGCTCATCATTTTAAAAACCTCTATCAAGTCCCCCCTTAACCTTCTGCGCTCCAAAGAATAAAGCCTTAACTTGTTCAACCTTTCTCTGTAACTTAGTTGCTGAAACCCAGGCAACATTCTAGTAAATCTCCTCTGTACTCTCTCTATTTTGTTGACATCCTTCCTATAATTAGGCGACCAAAATTGTACACCATACTCCAGAATTGGCCTCACCAATGCCTTGTACAATTTTAACATTACATCCCAACTTCTATACTCAATGCTCTGATTTATAAAGGCCAGCACACCAAAAGCTTTCTTTACCACCCTATCTACATGAGATTCCACTTTCAGGGAACTGTGCACAGTTATTCCCAGATCCCTCTGTTCACCTACATTCTTCAATTCCCTACCATTTACCATGTATGTCCTATTTTGATTTGTCCTGCCAAGATGTAGCACCTCACACTTATCAGCATTAAACTCCATCTGCCATCTTTCAGCCCACTCTTCCAACTGGCATAAATCTGTCTGTAGACTTTGAAACTCTACTTCATTACCCGCAACCCCACCTATCTTAGTATCATCTGCATACTTACTAATCCAATTTACCACACCATCATCCAGATCATTGATGTACATGACAAACAACAGTGGACCCAACACAGATCCCTGTGGCACCCCACTTGTCACTGGCCTCCAACCTGACAAACAACCATCCACCATTACTCTCTGGAATCTCCCATTCAGCCAATGTTTCACTAGGAGGGAGGGGTGTCGTTAATATGAAGTGCTCAGAACTGGGTTCCAGTCCATGCATTGAACATTAAGGGCTGGGTTCAGATTTACGGAGCCAAACAACGTCATTAATTGTGGTAGTGTAGGCGCTGGCTTACCGAGGGTGGTACAGCAGTGGCGAAACATCCTTTCTACTTCCACTCTATTCAGGCCTTTCACTATTCGGTAAATTTGTGTCTATCTTTGGTGTAAACCTGCATCTGCAGTTCCTTCCTGCAGATTTTCTCCAGCAGTTTGTTTATAGACATCAGGTGCAGGAGTAGGCCATTCGGCCCTACGAGTCAGCACCACCATTCATGGCTGTTCGTCCACAATCAGTACCCCGTTCTTGCCTGCTCCATATCCCTTGACTCCACTATCTTTAAGAGCTCGAAGAGTTCTATCTAACTTATCCATATCTATATTTTGTTCCAACATCCACTGTCTGTTTTTCACTGCAATTTCTCAACTCTGTGGCTTTATGTGAGCTCAAACCACTGTGCGGTATCTACTAGTTTCCTTTCCTGTGTTGAGACCCTTCTTCAACTCTCTCTTGAAAACATCCAGAGACTTGGCCTCCACCAAAGATACTGCGTTCTGTGGCAGAGAATTCAACAGATTCACAACTCTGGGAGAAAAAGTTTTTCCTCATCTCGGTGCCACTCAGGATAGTGGCACTAGTCAGAGAACTGGGGAGGAGGGGGGTGGGGGGTGGGGGGGAGGGGATGTGGGTGGAGAGAGAGGCAACGCAAGGATTACTTATAGTTGAAGAAACCTATTACAAGCCAGCTTGCTGCATCTGGTGAGCACCGCCCTTGTTTGTGGTCACCTACTACGTGAGCGACTGTTCATTGTTTCTGCACATTAAGACCGAGAGTTAAAGTGTATTTTCACGGAATTCATTCTAATCTCGTGTATGGAGATCACTGGAGAATAAATAGCCTTTCTCTGCAGATATTGCTGCTGGCGTTGGAGTCGATTCTTGTGTTTGCTGAAAGGAGTCTTGGTACATCTCAGCTCCTAGCGCCGGGGGTTGTGTCAGTCCAGTGAGGTTCTGTGTCAGGGAGGAGCTCCAAGCAAGACCATTCGTACCATCGCCAACGATGCAATCCCTTTACAGCTGCAGACGGTCGCTTCTTCGATTGGTGAGTGATGCAGGTTCGTTTCCCAGAAATGGACAAGAAACGAAACATGCGGGAATCTTCAGCTAAAAGGTCTCGACCCGAAACATCATGTTGGTGGGTGTTGGGCCGAAGGGCCTGTTTCAACTCTGTAAAATGCTATCACTTTATGACCCAAAATATCGTCTGTCCATTTCCAGATGCTGCCTGTTTCTCCAGCACTTTGTGTTCTGCTCATGTATCAGGGTATCGATACAGTGGGGGTGTGTATCCATCTGTGTGTGTGTGTGTTTTGTTTTAGTGCTAAAGGCAGGAGTTCATCCTGACCACAGCACTAACAATGGACCTTTGCCTCAGTGTACTGTAACTCCACAGGGACATATTTTTTCGTTTAGTTTAGACACACAGAGCAGAAACAGGCCCTTCGGCCCACTAACCAGTGATCACCCCATATACTAGCATTATCCTGCAAATGCTAGGGACAATTTGACATTTTTACCGACGCCAATTAACCTACAAACCCGCACGTCTTTGGAGTGTGGGAGGAAACCGCAGCACCCGGAGAAAACCCACGCAGGGAGAACGTGTAAACTCCGTACAGACAGCACCCGTAGTTGGGATCGAACACGGGTGTGTGGTGCTGTAAAGCAGCAACTCTACCGCTGCACCACTGTGTAGTGTCTCCATTAGACCACAATCAGGTAAAGCAAGTATTGAAGGCGTGTTGGGTTTTATAGCATGAAACAGCAGGGCTTTGAGCGATGAGGGTACATGTTATGCGTCGGCAGGAACTGCAGATGCTGGTTTACACCAAAAGACAAACACAGGATGCTGGAGTAACTCAGTGGGACGGACAGCATCTCTGGAGAGTGAGTAGGAAGGAACTGCAGATGCTGGTTTAGACATAAAAAGCTGGAGGAATTCAGCGGGTCAGGCAGCATCTCTGGAGAGAAGGAATGGGTGATGTTTGGGGTCAAGACCCTTCTTCAGACTGATGTCAGGCGAGTGGGAGGTACATAGATAAGGAAGTGTATAATAGATCATTGTTAGTTGGGAGAAGGCAAAGCAAACTGAGAAAAAATGTAAGTGGTCGGTAAACTGGGAAGAGGGAGGGATTGAGAAAGAGGGAAAGCAAGAGTTACTTGAAGTTCAGGAAGTCAATGTGCATACCGCTGGGGTGTAAGCTGCCCAAGCAAAATATGAGGTGCTGTTTCATATTCAGGAGGAATATGTTTCATAAGGAATAGGTGACAGTTTTGGAACAAGACCATTCTGCAGACCTTTGCCACAGTGACTAGTGGGGTACCGCAAGGCTTGGTGATGGGACCCCAGCTATTTACAATATATATGAATGATTTGGACGAGGGAATTGAATGCAGCATCTCCAAGTTTGCGGATGACACTAAGCTGGGGGGCAGTGTTACCTGTGAGGAGGATGCTAGGAGGCTGCAAGGTGACTTGGATAGGTTGGGTGAGTGGGCAAATGCATGGCAGATGCAGTATAATGTGGATAAATGTGAGGTTATCCACTTTGGTGGCAAAAACAGGAAAGCAGACTATTATCTGAATGGTGGCTGATTAGGAAAAAGGGAGATGCAACGAGACCTGTGTGTCATGGTACATCAGTCATTGAAAGTAGACATGCAGGTGCAGCAGGCAGTGAAGAAAGCGAATGGTATGTTAGCAATCATTGCAAAAGGACTTGAGTATAGGAGCAGGGAGGTTCTACTGCAGTTGTACAGGGTCTTGGTGAGACCACACATGGAGTATTGCATACAGTTTTGGTCTCCTAATCTGAGGAAAGACATTCTTGCCATGGAGGGAGTACAGAGAAGGTTCACCAGACTGATTCCTGGGATGTCAGGACTTTCATATGAAGAAAGACTGGATAGACTCGGCTTGTACTCGCTAGAATTTAGAAGATTGAGGGGGGATCTTATAGAAACTTACAAAATTCTAAGGGGTTGGACAGGCTAGATGCAGGAAGATTGTTCCCGATGTTGGGGAAGTCCAGAACAAGGGGTCACAGTTTAAGGATAAGGGGGAAATCTTTTTGGACCGAGATGAGAAAAACATTTTTCACACAGAGAGTGGTGAATCTCTGGAATTCTCTGCCACAGAAGGTAGTTGAGGCCAGTTCATTGGCTATATTTAAGAGGGAGTTAGATGTGGTTCTTTTGGTTAAAGGGATCAGGGGGTATGGAGAAAAGGCAGGTGTGGGATACTGAGTTGGATGATCAGCCATGATCATATTGAATGTCAGTGCAGGCTCGAAGGGCCGAATTACCTACTCCTGCACCTATTTTCTATGTTTCTATGATAGGTGCACCATACTCCTGCCTTCTCCCCATAACTCCTGACACCCGTACTAACCAAGAATCTATCTATCTCTGCCTTAAAAAATATCCACTGACTTGGCCTCCACGGCCTTCTACGGCAAAGAACTCCACAGATTCACCACCCTCCGACTAAAGAAATTCCTTGTCCTGAAGGGAAACTGGAAGAGAGGTGGGGATGGGTCAAAGACTGGCAAGTGATAGGTGGATACGGGTGAGAGGGATTCTCATCTCCTTCCTAAAGGAACGTCCTTTAATCCTGAGGCTATGACCTCTAGTCCTAGACACTCACACTAGTGGAAACATCCTCTCCACATCCACTCTTACCAAGCCATTCATTATTCTGTACGTTTCAATGAGGTCCCCCCTCATTCTTCTAAACTCAAGACGTTAAGAATGGTCCTTATCTCTCCAAACCTGTCCTATCCATGTACCTGTTTGTTAAGAAACAGTTGGGATCTCTGCCTCAACTACCTCTTCTAGCCACTTGTTCAATGCACCCACCACCTGGAGTATTGCGTACAGTTTTGGTCTCCTAATCTGAGGTGTGAAATGGTTACCCCTCAGATACCCCTCAGATTCCAAGGACGTCTTTTGGGAAGGAGTTGAGGTGTTATTTCGTTCGTCAGAGGGTGGTGAATCTGTGGAATTCTTTGCCACAGAAGGCTCTGGAGGCAAAGTCAGTGGATATATTTAAGGTAAATAAAGATTCTTGATTACTACAAAGGTATCAAAGGTTATAGGAAGAAGGCAGGAGAATGGGGTTATTAGGGAGACATGGATGAATGGCGGAATATACTTGATGGGCCAAATGGCCTAATTCTACTCCTATCACATGATCTTCACCTTGTTTCCCTTCCCTTGTTTGAGGCGCATCTCCACCGGACCCTGCCCCCCAATGTCGAGCAGCTGAAGGACCCTAGACAATGGTCATCCCCCATGGAGCTGCAGCAAGCCTCAGTACATCCGTCAGCACATACTCCTGCAGTGTGGAGCGGGCCACTCGGCAACATTCCCCATCGGATGTCTGGCTGAAATTTCTTTCCTGAATGGAAGGAATTTTCAAGGTGGGAATGTGGGACCAGATGGATTGTTCTTACCCAGAGCTAGTAGGGACTCAATGGGCAGAATGGCCTTCATCAACATGAAAATCATACTGTGATTCTCAGTGCAATAGTTAACATCTCTTTACATAAACACTGGCGCAGCGGTAGAGTTGCTGCCTCACTGCGCCAGAGACCCGGGTTAGATCCTGACCACAGGAGCTGTCTGTACGGAGTTTATACGTTCTCCCTGTAACATGCGTGGGTTTTCTCCAAGATCTTCAGTTTCCTCCCACACTCCAAAGATGTACAGGTTTATAGGTGAATTGTCTTGGTATAAATGTAAATTGTCCCGAGCGTGTGTAGGATAGTGTTAGTTTTTGGGGATCGTGGTCGGCATGGACTCAATGGGCTGAAGGGCCTGTTTCCGCACTGAATCTCTAAACTAAACCTTTTTAGTCACATGTTCAAAAAGCCGTACGTCGAGTGGATTCATCTTCATATTTTATTCCTCGTTCTGTTTCAGATCACTAGATTTTGTTGACTGTCCACTTCCGGTTCAATGATGAGTGAGTTCTTGCAACTGGCCACTCTGGGCCGGCCTTTCCAGTTGGGAATGCTGTACGACTGCCGATCAGATGCTCTGATCCCAGGTACTGGAATGTCTTCACACAAATCATGAAGTCACGTGAGCCCAGAGTAGGTGAATCAGAAGACATGATAAGGGAATAACATACAGTGCAAGGTAAAGCCAGCAGAGTCCGATCAAGGGTAGTCCAAGGGTCACAACGAGGTAGATAGTGGTTCAGGACTACTCACTGGTTGTGGTAGGATTCACATATACCTTCCACTCAATGAATTTCAACATGAGGGATTTTGTCAAATGCCCTCTGGTATGGGTTGATATGGGGGGCTGATCTTATAGAGATGGGTAAAATCATGAGAGGACTAGATTGGGTAGATGCACACAGTCTCTTGCCCAGAGTAGGGGAATCAAGGACAAGAGGACATGGGTTTAAGGTGAAGAGGAAAAGATTTAATAGGAATCTGAGGAGTAACTTTTTCACACAATGGGTGGTGGATGTATGGAACAAGCTGCCATAGGAGGTAGTTGAGGCTGGGATCATCCCAATGGTTAAGAAACAGTTAAATGGGTACATGGATAGGACAGGTTTAGAGGGGTATGGCAGGCAGGTGGGATCAGTGTAGCTGGGACATGTTTGTCAGTGTGGGCAAGTCAGGCCTCTTAAAGGGCCTGTCCCACTTACGTGACCTTTACAGGCACCCGTGATAGGTCGCCGAAATTTTCAACATGTTGAGAATTCAGCGGCGACCAGAAGGACACTACGACTGTCCGGAGACCTCTCACGACCATAGGAGACCTGTCACGACCATACAGGCGACCCCTGGCGACATGTCACGGGAGACCACTCATGACCATACAGGCGACCCCTGGCGACATGTCACGGGAGACCACTCATGACCATACAGGTGACCCCTGGCGACATGTCACGGGAGACCACTCACGACCATACAGGCGACCCCTGGCGACATGTCACGGGAGACCACTCACGACCATACAGGTGACCCCTGGCGACATGTCACGGGAGACCTCTCATGACCATACAGGCGACCCCTGGCGACATGTCACGGGAGACCACTCATGACCATACAGGTGACCCCTGGCGACATGTCACGGGAGACCACTCATGACCATACAGGCGACCCCTGGCGACATGTCACGGGAGACCTCTCATGACCATACAGGTGACCCCTGGCGACATGTCACGGGAGACCACTCACAACCATACAGGCGACCCCTGGCGACATGTCACGGGAGACCACTCACCAACAGGCGATACAGGCGACCATACAGGCGACCCCTGGCGACATGTCACGGGAGACCACTCACGACCATAGGAGACATTTCATGACCATACTGTGTGGTCTTGAGAGGTCTCCAAAGAGTCATTGCATCTTTCTGGTCGCTGCTGAATTTTCAACAAGTTGAACATTTTGGCGACCTATCACGGGTGCCGGCAGTCGCCTGTAAAGGTCACTTAAGTGGGACAGGCCCTTTACATGCTGCATCACTCTATGATACAGTGGTGGTCAATGCAGGGCCATAAGTTCAGGTCACCAATCTCACAATGGTGACCACAACTTTGTCAGTTATAGTCCAGTTTATACAATGGATTGAATATTGAGCGGCACGGTGGCACAGAGGTAGAGTTGCTGCCTTACAGCACCAGAGACCCAGGGTCGACCCTGACTACCTGTGCTGTCTGTACAGAGTTTGTACTTTCTCCCCGTGACCTGCGTGAATTTTCTCCAGAAACTCCGGTTTACCTCCCACACTCCAAGGACGTAGTTGTGTAGGTTAATGGGCTTAGTAAATATATAAATTGTTCCTAGTGTGTGTAGGATAGTGTTAGTATGCGGGGATCACCGAAGGGCCTGTTTCACGCCATATCTCTAAACTAAACATGGATATTTGAAGAATATTTGAAGATGATCCAAATCACCGCTAATCCATGTTCTACAGAATTGCCTCCTGACCCGCTGTAGCACTCATTGTGTTTTTTGTTTAGTTTAGAGATACAGCACAGAAACAGGCCCTTTGGCCCACTGAGTCAGCACCGACCAACGATCCCCGTACATTAACACTATCCTACCCACACTTGGGACAATGTTACATTAATACCAAGCCAATTAACCTACAAACCTGTACGGCTTTGAAGTGCGGGAGGAAACCGAAGATCTCAGTGAAAACCCACGGTCACGGGGAGAACGTACAAACTCTGCACAGACAGCACCCGTAGTCAGGATCGAACCCGGGTCTCTGGCGGTGTAAGCGCTGTAAGGCAGCTCCTCTATCGCTGTGCCACCATATCGCACCTATTACTTATGTGATCAGTCCAGTGAGTGTAGAATGTTTTACTTTCAGCCCAAGCACAGCCTGTACAGAGATTGAATCTACTGAAGGAACATTATTCACTTCGAGTAGTTTTCACAACATTAACAGTTTTGATCGCTGATTTATCCTGTAGGCATCACCCTGTGGGACTTGCAGACACCGCAGAGCAACCTTGACTGTCGTGATCAGCCCAGCACTGAGTTTCACATCATTGCATCAGACTCCATGGATAAGAAAGCCGCTGCCCTCGATGTGTCAGCATCACTGAAGGCGAGTATCCTGGCTGGGTTAGTGGAGGTGAAAGGGTCGGCAAAATATCTCAGTGACACGAAGGAATCAGAGCAACAAGCACGCGTTACCCTTCAGTACAAAGCAACAACCAGGTTTGAACAACTGACAATGAGTCACTTAGGGAGACAGAATATTACCTACCCGAGTGTGTTTGATGAGGGCTCAGCCACCCATGTCATTACAGCAGTGCGGTATGGGGCCCAGGCCTTCTTTGTGTTTGATCAAATGACTTCTTCAGCAGAGAACATACAAGATATTCAGGACAATATGGAGGTGATGATTAAACATCTCCCTAAGATTGCGATCGAGGGAGAGGCCTCCCTAGAAATGACAGAAGAACAGAGCTCTCAAGCCGAGAAGTTTAGCTGCACCTTTTACGGGGACTTCTCACTGAAGAACAATCCCACCACCTACAGAGATGCCATCAATATATTTGCAACACTCCCACACCTGCTGGGCCCAGGTGGAGAATATTCAGTGCCTGTCACAGTCTGGCTCTACCCTCTCAATAAACTGGACACCAAAGCTGCTCAGTTGGTGAGGGAGATCAGCGTGGGACTGGTCAATTGCTGCCAGTGTGCCCTGGAACAGCTCAGTGAGGCCGTGATGAGGTGCAATGACCTGATGAACGACAGTGTCGCAGTTCAGTTTCCTGAGATCGGGGACAGGATACTTCAATTCCGAGAGAAGTGTCAGGAGTACAAACTGGTTTTCCAACGGGCCTTAGCCAGAGTTTTGCCGTCCATTCGGGGCGGTGGGAAGGAGGAAGGGTTGCTGACGGACATACTGAAGAACAGGGAGCAGTCACCATTTAAACACCAAGCACTGACCACATGGCTGGATGACAAGGCACGGGAGATGATGGTTGTGGGACGTTGCCTCAGGATAATGAAAGACATACCTATTGTGAAATCAAGGAGAGAGTTGCGTGAAGTGTTGATGGATCCAGCAACAGACTACGTGGTCTGTTTCACATTCACAACACTGCATCAGGAGGATTACTACCTAACGGAGGCAATCAACTACCTCCGATCTCTCACAGCAGAGAAAATGCAGATGCTACCTCCTGCTGCCGGAGCCTGTACAACACAACACAGCGAGCGCTGGTTTCACTTATCGTCCATAACTGAGAAGATGAAGGAACGATCCGGACTGTTCCTGGATTTTGCCACAGACAACAATGGGGACGGGAGAGTAAAATTCCTTGTTAGATCCGCACAGGATGACAATAATGTGGGTGCGTCTGTTTACCTGTACGGGGGTGTGATGGTGAGGAGCCGCTGCTTTGAACCCCCGTCTCAGCCTGAGAGACCAACAGTGAGTGGGACAACACACAACAGTGTGACGCTGCAGTTAGAGCTACCCACATGTGGTTCTGATGAGATTGTGGGCTACAAGGTAGAGTATCGAGGTAGCCAGCAGGAGAAATGGACAATACTAGATACACCTGACACATATCACTCCTTCACGATATCTGGGTTGGAGCCACACCAGGAATATCACATCCAATACAGAGCAGTGACCAAGGTAGGGGTCAGCAAGGCCAGTGAAATCTACATGGTCTCCACCCGGCCGACAAGTCCTCCTGTTAAACCGGTCTTCCAGGATCAGTCACCCAGCCCAACACTGTCCAGGGACGGATCAAGTCAGATTGGAGCCGACGTATTTCATTACAGGAATGAATACAAGGAAGAACCTTCGATGGACGCATTGGACGGATCATGGGAGCAGGTTCAGACAAAAGGCAGACAATGCCACGATAGTTCAGACGGACCAAAGAGAATTGCCCTGAAACTTCTCGAACAAGCTCAATTAATATCCAGAGGAAACCCTTCCATTTACAAGCTCAACCTAGAAAGGGAGGTGTTTAGTCAGTCCAAGCAACTTGTGAAATGCTTCTTAGGAAAGCCCACCACTATGCACAAGATGAAGACAATTATGTTGCTGGGGGCAACTGGATCAGGAAAGACAACCCTCATCAACGGGATGATCAACTACATCTTGGGCGTGGAGTGGGGGGACAACTTCAGATACCAGTTAATACAGGAGGAGAAGGGAAAATCCCAGGCTGAGAGCCAGACATCCTCCATCACTGCCTACCATCTCCACCACCAGGCAGGGTTTAACATCGACTGCTCTCTGACTATCATCGACACTCCAGGGTTCGGGGAAACCAGGGGCATCAGCCAGGATCGAGAGATCATTGACCACATCCGCGAGTTCTTCACTTCCCCACAGGGCGTTGATCAGATCGACGCAGTCTGTTTCGTTGTCCAAGCCTCCTTGGCTCGCCTGACCCCGACACAGAAATATGTCTTTGATTCCATCCTTTCCATTTTTGGCAAAGATATCGCGGAGAACATTCAGATACTGGTGACGTTTGCGGACAGGCAGCGCCCCCCAGTTCTGGAGGTCCTGATAGCTGATCAGGTACCCTGCCCCAAAGACAAAAAGGGATTGCCAGTACACTTCAAGTTTAACAATTCTGCCATTTATGCCCAGCGTCCGACCTCTGGTGACGAGGGGAGATCTGACGACAGTGGGGAAGAGGATGATGACTTTGACCAGATGTTGTGGAAGATGGGGACAAACAGTATGAAGAAGTTCTTCGCAGCTCTGAGCACGATGCAGGCGAGGAGCCTGTGCCTGACCAGAGAGGTTCTGAAGGAACGTAGCCAGCTGGAGTCTGTAGTGGCCATGTTGCAGACTTTGATCCAAGCAGGGCTGACCAAATATGAGGAACTCAAAAAATCCCAACAAGTTCTGGACCAAAACCAGTCCAAACTTGATGAAAATAAAGATTTTGAGTACGAGGTCAATGTGACTGTTAAAGAAAAGAGGAAACTTGGCAGCGATGATCCATTAGTAAACAACTGTACGGTTTGTAAATACAGTTGTCACGACCCCTGTCCGTATGCAGGTTATATTTTCAAATACTGGTGTTCATCAATGGACATACGGGGAAATTGTGTAGTCTGTCCGGGGAAGTGCGGTGTGCTAAAACACCGAAGGGAAAAGTACAGGTATGTCTGTGTAACAAAAAAGGAGAAGAGGACGTACAACGAACTGAAGGAAAAGTATGAGAAGGCATACGGTAAGAAGATGAGTCAGCAGAACATTATGGAGAAACTTGAGCAGGAGTTTGCTGAGGTGGGGAACACAGTTCTGGAGCTGATTCAACAATTATCCCAGGGCATTAGACGACTTGAAGAAATAGCCCTGAGACCAAACCCGTTGTCCACCCCGGCTTATATTGACCTCCTGATTCAGGCTGAGAAAAATGAGGCGAAGCCAGGCTACATTGAGCGAATTCAGGCACTGACCAAGGTGAAGAAGGAGGCAGAGGTCAGAGAAAAGATCGCCAACAACAAGAAGCTGTTACCAGAGTATTCGAAGGAAGGTGCGGCGGGAGGGAAAAGTACTGGAGAAATGTTAAAGAAAAAAATTTCAAATGTGATGGATTGGTTCTCACCCAATTAGTAACAGAGAATCATTCCAGCTGTTTTTCAGTGTGTTTCACTCAACCGATACACAAATCCTCATTCAAATTCCTCGTCCTTCTCCTCCCCCATCTGCCCATTGCCTTTCACATCGAACCTTCCTTCCTCGAAGCTGCCTTCTCAACATATTCCCATAGGGCCATATCTGAGGAAGGGTTTGCTGGCGTTGGAGAGGGTCCAGAGGAGGTTTACGAGAATGATCCCAGGAATGAGTGGGTTAACATATGATGAGCGTTTGTCGGCACTGGGCCTGTACTCGCTGGAGTTTAGAAGGATCAGGGGGAACGTCATTGGAACTTACCGAATAGTGAAGCGCCTGGATAGAGTGGATGTGGAGAGGATGTTTCCACTAGTGGGAGAGTCTAGGACCAGAGGCCACAACCTCAGAATTAAAGGACGTTCTTTTAAGAACGAGATGAGGAGGAATTTCTTTCATCAGAGGGTGATGAATCTGTGGAATTCTTTGTCACAGACGTCTGTGGAGGCCAAGCCAATGGATATTTTTAAGGCAGAGATAGATGGATTCTTGGTTAATACGGGTGTCGGAGGTTATGGGGAGAAGGCACGAGAATGGGGCTGGGAGGGAGAGATAGATCAGCCGTGATTGAATGGTGGAGTAGAAATCTATGCCTTAAAAATGTCCATTGACTTGTCAATGATTCCACAGATTCACCATCCTCTGACTAACAACATTATTCCTCGTCTCCTTTCTAAAGGTACGTCCTTATATTGTGAGGTTATGGCCTCTGATCTTAGACTCTCCCACTCGGGGAAACATCCTCTCCACAACCACTCTATCACTGATTCAGTAAGTTTCAATGAGGAGACCCCCTCATCCTTCTAAACTCCAGTGAATAGAGTCCCAGTGCCGTCAAATGGTCACCATATGTTAACCCACTCATTCCTGGGACTATTCTAGTAAACCACTTCTGGAAACTCTCCAGCACCAGCACATCCTTCTTCAGATATGACGCTATCTGCTAAGGTGATAATTGCTCACAATTATCCAAATGTGGTTTCACCAGCACCTTATAAAGCCTCATCATTACACCCATGTTTTTTGTATTCTAGTCCTCTAGAAACAAATGCTTCTCCAAACAAAGCTCTTCCCTCTGTGCAAGTGTACAGCAGTCCTGTGCCTCAGCTTTATTCCCCATATCTTCTCTATGATTGACGTTAAGTTCAGAGCCTTGGAATAACCTGGTTTATCCCCGCTGCCCTTCTTGAATAAAGGGACCACATTTGCTGTCCTCCTGACTTCTTGCACTTCACTCGTCAAAGTGAACAGTAAGAATCTCTGCCAGGGTCAAAGCAATCTCCTCCCATAGCAGCCTGGGCTACATCCATCATAAATCTCATCCAAGGTATCTAATATTTCCTTTTTAATGGTAACATGTTCTAAGGTTCAAGAAATGCAATATCCTTTCCTTCAGTAAATACAGAGCAGAGGTCACAGTGAGGCCCAGCGCAAATTGGAGGAACAGTACCTCATATTTCCCTTGAGCAGCTTACACCCCAGCGATATGAATTTTGACTTCTCAAACTTCAAGTAATCCTTGCTTTCCCTCTCTCTCCATCCCTCCCCTTCCCAGTTCTCCGACCAGTCTGACCGTCTCCGATTACATTGTATCTGTTTGCTTTGTTGTCACCTTCCCCGAGCTAACAATGATCTATTTAGTCTGAAGAAGGGTCTCGACCCGAAACGTCACCCTGTCCAGAGATGCTGCCTGACCTGCTGAGTTACCCGCTTTTTAGACAATAGGTGCAGGAGTAGGCCATTCGAGCTAGCACCACCATTCAATGTGATCTTGGCTGATCATCCACAATCAGTACCCCGTTCCTGCCTTCTCCCCATATCCCCTGACTCCGCTCTCTTGAAAGTATCCATAGAACCAGCCTCCACCGCCCTCTGAGGCAGAGAATTCCACACTCACAACTCTCTGTGTGAAAAAGTGTATCCTCCTCTCCATTCTAAATGGCTTACCCTTTATTCTTATTTATTCTTAAACTGTGGCCCCTGGTTCTGGACTCCCCCAATACTCTTATATTTTCAAAAAGATCCGCTCTCATCCTTCTAAACTCCAGAGTATGCAAGCCCAGCTGCTCCATTCTCTCAGCATATGACAGTCCCGCCATCCAAGGAATTAACCTTGTAAACCATTGCTGCACTCCCTCAATAGCAAGAATGTCCTTCAAATTAGGGGACCAAAACTGCACACAATATTACAGGTGTGGTCTCATACACCTGCAGAAGGACCACTTTGCTCCTATACTCAACTCCTCTTGTTATGAAGGCCAAGATGCCATTCGCTTTCTTCACTGCCTGCTGTACCAGCATGCTTACTTTCATTGACTGATGAACAAGGACACCCAGATCCATTTGTCCCGTTGACACCATATAGATAATAATCTGCCTTCCTGTTTTTGCTACCAAAGTGGATAACCTCATATTTATCCACATTAAATTGCATCTGCCCACTCGCCCAATCTGTCCAAGTCACCCTGCATTCCCATAGCATCCTCCTCACAGTTCACAATGCCACCCAGCTTTGTGTCATCTGCAAATTTGCTAATGTTACTTTGAATCCCTTCATCTAAATCATTGATGTATATTGTAAATAGCTGCGGTCCCAGCACCGAGCCTTGCGGTACCCCACTAGTCACTGCCTGCCATTCTGAAAGGGACCCGTTAATCCTTACTCTTTGTTTCCTGTCTGCCAACCACTTCTCTATCCCTGTCAGCACTCTACCCCCAATACCATGTGCCCTAATTTTGCCCACTAATCTCCTGTGAGACCTCATCAAATGCTTTCTGAAAGTCCAGGTACACTACATCCACTGGCTCTCCCTTGTCCATTTTCCTAGTTACATCCTCAAAAAATTTCAGAAGATTAGTCAAGCATGATTTCCCCTTCGTAAATCCATGCTGACTTGGACCGATCCTGTGTCGGCAAATGTGCCGCTATTTCATCTTTCATAATTGACTCCAGCATCTTTCCCACCACCGATGTCAGGCTAACTGGTCTGTGATTCCCTAATTTCTCTCTCCCGCCTTTCTTAGAAAGTGTGATGACATTAGCTACCCTCCAATCCACAGGGACTGATCCTGAATCTATAGAACATTGGAAAATTATCACCAATGCGTCCACAGTTTCTAGAGCCACTTCCTTAAGTACCCTGGGATGCAGACAATCAGGCCATGGGGATTTATCAACCTTCAGCCCCATCAGTCTATCCAACACCATTTCCTGCCTAATGTGGATTTCCTTCAGTTCCTCCGTCACCCCAGATCCTCTGGCCACTGCTATATTAGGAAGATTGTTTGTGTCCTCCTTAGTCAAGACGGATCTAAAATACCTGTTCAACTCATCTGCCATTTCCTTGTTCCCGCTAATAAATTCACCTGTTTCAGTCTTCAAGGGTCCAACTTTAGTCTTAACTATTTTTTTCCTCTTCACATACCTAATATCCTCCTTTATATTCTTTGCTAGCTTACCTTCGTACCTCATCTTTTCTCCCCGTATTGCCTTTTTAGTTCTGTTCTGTTTTGTGTCTATCTTTGGTGTAAACCAGCATCTACAGTTCCTTCCTACACAGGGAAATGGTTTTCATTTCAGACTTCACCTATACCTTGTGGCTCCATATAGAGATGGGTCCCTATCCTTTTACTAGATACACATAAAATGCTTTGGACCACTCCTTAATATTGTCTGCCAGTGATACTTTTTTGTCTGTCTTTGCACTTATAATCCAATTTTCATTACCACTCTATACATCTAACACTAGAAGTATTTACCATGGGTGGTACGGTGCCACAGTGGTAGAGTTGCTGCCTCACAGCACCAGAGACACTTGTTCGATCCTGACTAGGGCTGCTGTCTGTGCAGAGTTTGTACGTTCTCCCCGTGACCTGCGTGGGATTTCTCCAGGATCTCTGGGTTCCTCCGACACTCCAAAGACGTACAGGTTTGTAGGTTAATTGGCTTAGTATAATTGTAAATTGTCCCTAGTGTGTGTGGGATAGCGTTAGTGTGCGGGGATCGCTGGTCGGCGCGGTCTCTGTGAGCCAAAGGGCCTGTTTCCCTGCTGCATCTCTAAACTAAAACCAACCATCTTGTGGTTTCACATAGATTGGTCCCCAATGGGTCTTATCCCTTTACTGGATCAACATAAAATGCTTTGGACCTGTTCTGAATCTTGTCTACCAGTATTACTTTGTATTGCTCTTTGTACTTGTAATCAATTTTTAATTTCCACTCTATACTTCTAATACAATTTTACCCCCTATTCCTTCTATATACTTCCCCATTTTAATTCAATTCTTAATAACTTTTCTCTTCCAAAACCAATAGGATAAATGGCAAACATCGGTAGCGTGACAATTATATCTCACCTGAACCAGACCATTATTTTTTATGAAGACACAAAGAATCCACCGGGTGGTGGCAGCAATGGCTGCCTCGCCAATGGTCTCTGTCCTTTCATAGACATAGAAAATAGGTGTAGGAGTAGGCCATTCAGCCCTTCGAGCCTGCACCGCCATTCAATATGATCATGGCTGATCATCCAACTCGGTATCCTGTACCTGCCTTCTCTCCATACCCCCTGATCCCTTTAGCCACAAGGGCCACACCTAACTCCCTCTTACATATAGCCAATGAACTGGCCTCAACTACCTTCTGTGGCAGAGTTCCAGAGATTCACCATTCACCACTCTCTGTTTCCTTCTTTGTGTTTTAATAGTATGTGTTAAATGTATATTTTTTAGTGTTCTTTATGTTGGGGGAGGGGGGGGGGGGGGGTTGGGGGATACTTGTTCTAACCTTTTACCTCGACGGGGATGCGATTTTGTTCCGTATATTTGCTGGAGACTGATTTTGAGAGCTCCAACTGCGGTCGCATACGGGACTTTCACATCGCAAAGCCCGCGTTCCCTTTGCCATCCAACCGTGGGTGTTTGCGGACTGACTTGGGGAACTCCAAGCTGCAGGGCCTTCGACCGCCCCAACACGAGGGCTTTGACCACCGGCCACGGGAGCTTCGATCGTCCCGATTTACAGATGGTTCAACTGCCCCGACCGCGGGAGAATAAAGAGGAAGAAAATTGGACGGTTTTTTGCCTTCCATCACAGTGAGGAATGTGGAATCCGCTGTGGTGGATGTTTATGTTAACTATGATGTAGCTGTGTGTCTTGTTGCTTTTTTTCCCTTGTGGGTGTATGGTAATTTGCATATCACCACGTTAATTGGTACATGTGACAATAAAGACCTTTGAGGCCTTAGAAGAATTGTAGATGCTGTATTTTTGCTTCGAACAATGTGTTGGAGTAATTCACCGGGTCAGGCAGCATCACTGGAAGACATGGATAGGCGATGTTTCAAGTTGGGACCCTTCTTCACACTAATGTAGTAGGGGAGAGAAAGCTGGAAATAAAGTGGGGGAGGGACACTTGACAGGCTTTGTCCTGCCCCATCTCTTCAGCTTTCTCCTGCCTATTTTGAAACGTCACCTGTCCACATCCTACAGAAATGCTGCTTGACCCGCTGAGTTACTCCAGCACTTTGTATTCTATGCATTATCCTTTCAGAAGTAATCTGTAACCAAAGATTATATAGCAGAGCTCTGCCTGTAATCTTTACCTGTAACTTTCTAACAGACTATTGTTTCAGATGATACATCATTGCTTCCGCATTTAAAAGCATGTATGCCTCGTTGACATTGTATTGCAATTAATATATGGCTTTTTCCAATAGAAACTAATTTTTGAATTAAACATCATAGATGCACTTGGATTAATTAATGTGTGTGTGGGTGTAAACTTTGACGATTTGTTGGGAAATCAGGTTCTTCTGGGAGAATTGAGTAGAGTCACCGGCAGATACAAATCAAGGAGAATGTACTATTGAGGGAGGACGTCACATCTTCCCATCTCCATCCCTTTCCACCTTCCGCAGAGACCGTTCCCTCAACTCCCTGGTTAACTCGTCACTTCCCACAAAACCACCCCCTCCCCAGGTACCTTCCCCTGCAATGCAGTAGATGCAGTACCTGTCCCTGTACCTCCTTCCTCAAATCTGTCTAGGGACCTCGACAGTCCTTTCAGGTGATGCAGAGATTCACTTGCATCTCCTCCACACTGATCTGTTGTATCCGCTGTTCAAGATGTGGACACTTATACATCGGCGAGACAATATGTAGACTGTGCGATCATTTCGCTGAACACCTTCGTTCAGTCTGCCTGGACCTAACTGATCTCCCGGTTGCTAAACACTTTAATTCTCCTTCCCATTCCCACACTGACATTTCTGTCCTAGGCTTCCTCCATTTTTATAGTGAGGCTAAAAGCAAATTGGAAGAACATCTCATATTTTGCTTGGATTTCTCTAACTTCATTTCTCTAACTTCTCTAACATCAGGCAACCCCTGCATTTCCTCTCTCTCCATCCCCCCCCCCCCCCCCCCAACCCAAATTGCACCAGCTTCTCGTTCTCACCCAACAAACAGTCAACAATGGCCTGTTTCCTTTATCGCTATTACAGTTTTTTGCATATCTTTCATTCATTGTTCTATATCTCACTACATCACCATCTATATCTCTCGTTTCCCTTTCTGGCTAACTCTCAGTCTGAAGAACCCGAAACGACACCTGTTCCGTCTCTCCAGCGATGCTGCCTGTCCTGCTGAGTTACTCCAGCTTTTTGTGTCTACTCTCTCTTGAGTATTGATCAGGATACCTGAAAACAGGGAGGCAGAACAACATGTGTGTTTCCATCAGGCAGGATCAGTGAGGAAAAGGTAATGAAGAGAGAGCAACAGCAAGCAGGGCCGGATTTAGATTAAGCTGTTCCACTTGTGAGGCCCCTCCCAATACCCCACCCCCACGACTAGAGGAAGATGATCCACCAGATTGACACCGATTTGCAGCCGAGTGTGGCCAATGAGATAAGGGGTTGGAAAACTGTGCGTATTTATTTATTTATTGCCAATGCTAGTGTCGAGTTATTGGTTTAAAACACTATTATTCTGAAATGGAGGGCAAGGAAAATGACTGAATGGTTGTTTAGGGACTACAATGCGTTGTGACAGGCCTATGTAAGAAAGGCCTATGACAGTGTCAAAAATATTATACACCTTGCAGGGCTCTCACTTAATTATTTTTCTCTGTTGTCAGCTGGGCAACCTTGGCAGCTTTTTATGTTGCCAAATAACAGTTTAGGTGGTCATTTAAGATGGCTTGCATGACGCGTGCGATAATGTGCTCGGACGAAGTGCGTAGTTACCAGTCGGAATTATACTCAATGAAGCATTCACATATTATTTCTGCTTCAAATAAAGTCACAAGCTAAACATATTCGCCAATCAGGACATGATATATACCACAATGACATGCAGCAAAATTATAATGCAGTATCTCAACTCTTTTTACACATTGCAATGAATGCAATTTCTATTATTTCTTCCCACTTCCAAAGGGCCTGTTTCCACACTGTATCTCTAAACTAAACTAAACTAGACATAGGTATGTAATTGGGCACGGTTAAAATAATATACACCAATCTTTTCCACTTGTCACTATAATTTCATGTTTCATGTATTTTGTGTGTTTATGACTGTTGTCCGATCAATTTCCCTCCTGGAATAAATAAAGTTCTATTGTATTGTATCGTATAGTATCGTACTCTGCCTCTGTAACTAAACTAAACTCAACTAAATACTCCGAACCCTTGCCATCTATAAATCCCCTCTCTCTTATCCCCCATCTAGACACCTCCCGCTCATTCATTTCTTTTCAATCTCATCTCTATCACCCTCCCTCCCTCCCTCCCATCTGTCATTCCTCGACTCGGATGAGTGAGGTGGGCGGTCGAGAGTGTAGGGGGAAGGAACTGCAGATACTGGTTTACACTGAAGATTGACACAAAAATCTCGAGTAACTCAGCGGGACAGGCAGCGTCTCTGATGGGAAGGAATGTGCGACGTTTCGGGTCGCGACCCTTCTTCAGACTGAGAGTCAGGGGATATGGAGATATACAGAGATAAGGAAGGGTAAGGTGTGGAAATGAAACTAAACTAATGTTGCACACCAGACCACAATCTCTATCCATGTGCTCTTGGGATTTGTGTCAGATTCAGCAGAGTCCAATTTCATTTCTTCCTTGACTACTCTTTTGTGGGCAAGGATTACTGACTTTAGTTTTGTTTTAGAGATACAGCGCGGAAACAGGCCCTTCGGCCCACAGAGTCCGTGCCAACCAGCAATCCCCGCACATCAACACTATTCTACACACACTAGGGACAATGTTTCCATTTATCAAGCCAATTAATCTACAAACCAGTACGTCTTTGGAGTGTGGGAGGAAACCGAAGATCTGGGAGAAAACCCATGCAGGTCACGGGGAGAACGTACAAACTCCAAACAGACAGCACCCGTAGTCAGGATCGAACCCGGGTCTCCGGCGCTGCATTCGCTGTAAGGCAGCAACTCTACCGCTGCGCCACCGTGACCACCCTTCCACTGGAAGAGAACATGAAGTCTCAGTCTGCAATATCTTACAAAATGGGGACACTGATAAGAATCTATCTCTGTGGATTCCAGTCTGTGTAATGTTCGAGTCTCTGCAGGTTGTGGATTAATTGGGTCACGGTTAACAACACAAGACAGGGGATGGAGGCCGACAAAACTGTGGAAACGCCCTGCAGAATGGTGGGAGGCACGGTGGTGCAGCGTTCGAGTTGCTGCCTCACAGTGCCAGAGACCCCCGGTTCGATCCTGACCACGGGTGCTGTCTGTACGGAGTTTGCACGTTCTCCCCGTTGACGGATCAGATCACTCGTTCTCGCGATTTGGGTTTGGTTCAGTAGTGTACGTTTTCACATCTTCCTGCACCACCCTTCCCTGGGCAAGAGTTACTGAGTTCTTCTTCTTGTGAAACCACCTCAAAGACAAACTGAAGTCTCAGCTTGAAATATCTTTCAAAAGTAGCACTGATAAGAATCTAACTCTGCTACCCTGACCACAGTGAGCTGCAGTGTTCAAGTCTCAGCAGGATGTGAATTATTTGTGATTAACACCAAAAGACAACAAATCGAGGTGTACATGCGTTGGAAAGTCCCCTGGAGCCCATGTAAATTGTCCCTACAGTGTGTGGGATAGTGTTAGTATGCGGGGATCACTGGTCGGCACGGACTAGGTGTGTCGAAGGACCTGTTTCCACACTGTATCTCTAAACTAGACACACTATGTTTTTATCTCTTAAAATATTTTTGCAGAGAATGTATAAAAGGACTGGACAAGATAGATGCAGGAAAAATGTTCCCAATGTTGGGCGAGTCCAGAACCAGGGGCCGCAGTCTTAGAATAAAGGGGAGGCCATTTAAGACTGAGGTGAGAAAAAGCTTTTTAATCCAGAGAGTTGTGAATTTGTGGAATTCCCTGCCACAGAGGGCAGTGGAGGCCAAATCACTGGATGGATTTAAGAGAGAGTTAGATAGGGCTCTAGGGGCTAGTGGAGTCAAGGGATATGGGGAGAAGGTAGGCATGGGTTGGGGATGATCGGTCATGATCACAATGAATGGTGGTGCTGGCTCGAAGGGCCGAATGGCCTCCTCCTGCAACTATTGTGTGACGTTCAGCTCAAAGATGGACACAAAATGCTGGAGCAACTCAGCATCTCTGGATCACCTATTCCTTCTCTCCAGAGATGCTGCCTGTCCCGCTGAGGTACTCCAGAATTTTGTGTCTATCTTCGATGTAAACCAGCATCTGCTGTTCCTTCCTGCACATGTTAAGCTCAGTGTTGTTTGCTGCACTTTGTCTGAAACAACCAGCACAATAATCTTTATCAACTCTCTGTCTCTCTGTAACCACACTTGGGATGTAAATCTCACTGGGAACACATACAAGCAGACTGAACCACATAACGTGTAAACTCTCTACCTAATCCCTTGCATTATTCACACCACAACATCTTCACCTCAACTCAAAACCAAATAACTGAGAATTCTTCATTTTCAAGCTGCTTTCTGGGAAATGATTGCTCTGTATTTAACAAGGGCGGCACAGCACCAGACTGGTTACACATGTTGATCAACACAAAGTTAGTGACCAGGTAGTGAGAAATTGAAAGGAAGGTTCTTGTAAATCACGTGACCTGGAGTCTGACTGGGTAACTTTAACAACATGTTATACTCTGGTCAACATGAGGAGCGACAGACTGGTCCCACCAAGATGCAGCACAGAACGCCACAGGAGATCCTTCTTCCCTGTGGCTATCAAACTGTACAATTCCTCCCCCTTCTGTTGTAGAAACATAGAGACATAGAAACAGCATAATAGGTGCAGCAGGAAGCTATTCGGCCCATTCATTGTGATCATGGCTGATCATTCATAATCAGTAACCCGTGCCTGCTTCTCCCCATATCCCTTGATTTCGCTGGCCTCTATCTAACTCTCTTTTAAATACATCCAGTGAATCGGCCTCCACTACCTTCTGTGGCAGAGAATTCCACAAATTCACAACTCTCTGGGTGAAAACGTTTTTTTCTCAGCTCAGTTTTAAATGGCCTCCACTTTATTCTTAGACTGTGGCCCCTGGTTCTGGACTCCCCCAACATTGGGAACATTCTTCCTGCATCTAGCCTGTCCAATCTATATTACTAAATCTCTGATCTTGACCGCATTTGGCCGACTGTGCTGCGATTTCCGAGAGAACACCACCACTTACTGCCGTCATGTTTGGCCACCTCGCTCAGAGGCCCCCTCCACCGTATGAGTGCGGAGGATTTTTTCCGTCAATGAAAAATGAGAGACATATTAATGTTTTTACAAAATTCCCCATTCTCTCTGCTGCCCCCGCTGGCGGCAGGGGGAGGGACTATAAAACCAGGAAGTGTCGTGCCTCATTCAGTCTCTGCCAGACCAGGAAGCGAGAAGGTCACGGCTCTCTGAGCTGCGAATAACACTGAAAGCGCATCTACTCCACGGTGAGTCCCCTGTAAAGTGGCTGCAGCCCTTTTTTAACAAGTTTGTGTTCACAAGATGAATTTTGGTTGTCGGGAGTCTGCAGCCTAATTGGTAGGAAGCTGCATTTGAATTTGGTGGCCTTGCACCCTGCTTGAAATGGAATGAAACTGCACTTGAATTTGGTGACCTTGCACCCTGCTGAAAGTGGCATGAAACGGCACTTGATTTTGGTGGCCTTGGATGCACTTGAATTTGGTGGCCTTGCAACCTGCTTGAAGTGGTTGGAAATTGCATTTGAATTCAGTGGCCTTGCACCCTGCTTGAAGTGGAAGGAAACTGCACTTGAATTTGGTGGGCTTGCACCCTGTTCGAAGTGGTAATAAAATGCTCTTGAATTTGGTGGCCTTGCACCCTGCTTGAAATGGTAGGAAAATGGATTTGAATTTGGTGGCCTTGCAACCTGCTTGAAGTGGAAGGAAACTGCACTTGAATTTGGTGGCCTTGCACCCTGCTTGAAGTGGTAGCAAACTGCACTTGAGTTTGGTGGCCCTGCACCCTGTTCGAAGTGGTAATAAAATGCTCTTCAATTTGGTGGCATGGCACCCTGCTTGAAATGGTAGGAAAATGGATTTGAATTTGATGGCCTTACACCCTGCTTGAAATGAAATTTCAAGGAAAAGCCACGAGTCAAATGCCAGCCCACCAGCCGTGAGTGAACTGCCAGCATATCAGGCTTGAGGGACTGAGCTGCCACCCCAAGAACCCATACAAGTGCTCCAGAAAGCCCCCCCACTGGCCACCAATATTGAAATTGGTGGAGAGGTGGAATATTGCCTCGGGGGATCAGCCCTCCCATGTGAACATGGGACCCACCGGGTCCCAATTAGTCTAGTAATATCTATTTTTTTTACACACTGTAACTTTCTACATTTCTACTTTTGGGTATGTATGGCAATTATGGCTCATGGAATTTTCTTCCACACTACTAGTTATATTCCTAACAACATATTTAAAAGGTATGACATTTTTGATCTTTCCCAACATTTTAAAAAATGCCTGAAGAAGGGACCCGACCCTAAACGTCTCCTAACCATTCCCTCCATAGATAGACAAAAAATGCTGGAGTAACTCAGCGGGTCAGGCAGCATCTCTGGAGAAAACGAATAGATGATGTTTTGGGTCAAGACCCTTCTTCGGACTCTCCATAGATCCAGCCTGACCTGCTGAGTTCTCCAGCACTTTATGTTTTGCTCTTAAAATAAATCTGTGGTCCGCTGAAGAAACAACACGATAGACCACTCTGGAAGTGCAAGTTTTGCTGTACATACTATAGAACACATCGTAATACACCTTGAGTGAATTAATGGGGTTAAATTATTTTTTTAAATCTGTTGTCTAGAATTAATCGATACCCGCCCTATGTACCTTATATCAGATTTATTTGGAATTCCGATTTTTTTGATTTCCTATTTGTCAATTTTTTGTGCCCGATTATTTGGAAGCCAATCAACCGCTGTCTCTAAGGGGGTTGCGTCCAATCACCGGTCAGCTTCCCATAAAATTCCCATCCAATCAACAAAACGTCCCGTCCAATCAGCCGCTGCCTCCAAGGGCATTGTATCCAATCACATAATGCGCTGGTCACTCCGTGGCCAATCAGACACAGTCTCCGAGGGGCATTGTGACCAATCTCTGACCAGCTTCCCTTAAAATTCCCATCCAATCAACAAATCGGTCTCCTCCTGTCCAATCAGCCGCTGTCTCCAGGGTCAGTGTGTCCAATCACATAATGCGCTGGTCACTCGGTCACCAATCAGACACAGTCTCCGATCGGCATTGTGACCAATCACCGACCTGCTTCCCTCACCGAAGCAGACATGGCTAGAGTCAAAACTGAGAGCGATGCAAGAAAGCAGCTATGACATAATACACAATAAACTGTATTACAAATACACAATAACAAAGTTATGCATTATTGTACTCTTACATGAGCGCAATTTAATTCTGAGGCTGTGACCTCTGGTCCTAGACTCTGCCACCAGGGGAAATATCCTCTCCACATTCACGCTATGCCTGTCACTAGGAGGGAGGGGTGTCGCTAATATGAAGTGCTCAGAACATGGTTCCAGTCATGGTCATGCTCAGAACATGGTTCCAGTCCATGCATTGAACATTAAGGGCTGGGTTCAGATTTACGGAGCCAAACAACGTCATTAATTGTGGTAGTGTAGGCAGAGCTTACCGAGGGTGGCACAGCAGTGGCGAAACATCCTCTCTACTTCCACTCTATTCAGGCCTTTCACTATTCGGTAAATTTGTGTCTATCTTTGGTGTAAACCTGCATCTGCAGTTCCTTCCTGCAGATTTCCTCCAGCAGTTTGTTTATAGATAACAGGTGCAGGAGTAGGCCATTCGGCCCTACGAGACAGCACCACCATTCATGGCTGTTCATCCACAATCAGTACCCCGTTCTTGCCTTCTCCATATCCCTTGACTCCACTATCTTTAAGAGCTCGAAGAGTTCTATCTAACTTATCTATATCTATATTTTGTTCCAACATCCACTGTTTGTTTTTCACTGCAATTTCTCAACTCTGTGGCTTTATGTGAGCTCAAACCACTGTGCGGTATTTACTAGTTTCCTTTCCCATGTTGAGACCCTTCATCTAACTCTCTCTTGAAAACATCCAGAGAATTGGCCTCCACCAAAGATACTGCGTTCTGTGGCAGAGAATTCAACAGATTCACAACTCTCTGGGAGAAAAGGTTTTTCCTCATCTCGGTGCCACTCAGGATAGTGGCACTAGTCAGAGAACTGGGGGGGGGGGGGGGGGGGGGGGGGGGGGGGGGGGGGGGGGGATGTGGGTGGAGAGAGAGGCAACACAAGGGTTATATAAAGTTGAAGAAACCTATAATCACAAGCCAGCTTGCAGCATCGGGTGTGCACCGCCCTGGTTTGTGGCCGTGACACGTGCGCGACTGTTCATCGATTCTGCACATTAAGACCGAAAGTGAAAGTGTATTTTCATGAAAATCATTCTAATCTCGTGTGTGGAGATCACTGGAGAATAAATAGCCTTTCTCTGCAGATATCGCCGCTGCCGTTGGAGTCGATTCTTGTGTTTGCTGAAAGGAGTTGTTGTGAGATAAAGAAACTTTCACTACTTGTAATTAACTTAACTTTATTTAAGCTTTAAGCAACTTATTTCTGCAATACACAAACTCAGAAACGTCTGGCAAACATGGCTGATTATGCAGGCTTTTTCCCGCCCGAAATACTTTGCACATGCGCACACTCCCGAAATGTCCTGCGCATGCGCACACACTAGAAGTGCTCCGCACATGCGCACATGCGCCCACTTCATTCTCCCCTCCTATTTATAAGTTGAGACGGTCAGGAGGTTTAATACGTCTTGATGACCGTCGCAGCACTGGAGCCTCAGGAGATACAGGTGTTTCAATAGCCGAGGGTAGATCTATTGCTTGGTTATCAACTTCACTTATATTGTTATTTAGATTTTCAATTTTAGAATTTCTTGTAGAAGTTTCCATAGAGGATGCTGGAAGTGTTGGAGGAAATTCCCGATTAGTGTTATCAAGAAGCGACGGAGCTGACAGAGGAAGTTCTCGATTAGTGTTATCAAGAAGTGACAGAGCTGATGGAGAAGATGGACATGGTGCAAGGTCACGAAGTGAGACAGTTGACTGACGTCCATCCTGAGACTTGATAGTTGCATAAGAAGGGTTGACATCAGTCAGTTCAACTTCATCAACAAAAGGTTAATTCATATTTAATCGGACATACCGACGAAGCAACACAGGCCCAGGGCTCGTCAACCATGATGGCAGAGAAGTACCACTAGAAGAACGCCGTTTAAAGTTAAAGAACCGCTCGTGTGGAGTAGTATTGGTAGCAGTTGACAGTAGAGATCTGATGGAGTGTAATGCATCTGGTAGAACATATTCCCACTGCTGATCTGGTATATCATTCGACTTCACTTACCAGTTTCACTGCTTTCCAAATGATTCCGTTATACCTCTCAACCTGACCATTTCCAATGGGATGATATGGTGTTGTTTTACTTGTTGCAATTCCTCTCTTAGAAAGGTAGTCCTTTAAATCTTTTGACATGAATGAGGTGCCCCTATCAGAATGTATGTAGCTTGGAAATCCACAGAATGAAAACAGTTGATCTAAACATTTGATAACCATAGCAGCTGAAATATTTGGACAAGGAAAGGCAAATGGAAACCTCGAATATTCGTCAACTAAGGTAAGTATATAAACATTTTGAGAGGAGGATGGCAAAGGCCCTTTGAAGTCAATACTCAAACGTTCCATAGGTTGAGTAGCTTTGATCAATCTTCCTTCTTCAGGACGGAAGAACCTTGGTTTTAATTCAGCACAGATTCTACATGAAGCACACGTCATCTTCACATCTTCTGTAGAGAAAGGTAAATTTTTGGAACGAACATAGTGTAACAAACGAGTGACTCCAGGATGACACAGCCCATTGTGAAGATCAGTGAGTGCAGAAGAATGAACAGAGGCACAAAATGCTCGAGTTAATGTGTCCGGAGCAACATTATCCTTACCAGGGCGGTACTCAATTGAATAACTATATGCAGATAATTCAATCCTCCATTCATGAATTTTACTATTTTTAATCTTCGTTCGTTTCCGATTATCCAGCATAAAAGCCACTGAACGCTGATCTGTTATCAAAGTGAAGTGCTGGCGAGCAAGGAAATGACTCCATTTCCTCACTGCTTCAATAATTGCTGTAGCTTCCTTTTCGACAGATGGGTAGTGCAATTCACTACCTTGGAGAGTACGAGACATGAAAGCCACTGGTCGTCCTCCTTGATTTAATGTAGCTGATACTGCTAAATCAGAGGCATCACATTCAACAACAAAGGGGAGATCCTCATCGATGGCGTGCAATGTCGCAGATTCCAATTGTTTCTTTAAAGAAGTAAAGGCACCAATTGCTGTAGAGTCAAGGGGGAAAGATTTCGCTCTAATCAAAGGTTGAATTTTGTCAGAAAAATTTGGTGTCCATTTAGCATAATATGCAAGCATCCCAAGAACCCTTCGTAGAGAGTTTAATGTTGCTGGAACAGGTATCTCTTGGAGTGGGCAGAGTCTTTCTGGATCAGGCTTGATTATATCATTTCCAACCCAATAACCAAGAATATTAATTGATGATACTGATGTTATTGACTTAGCCTCATTTAATGTTAGATGTTTAGAATGTACAACATCTAAAAACCGTTGTACATTTTCATCATGTTCAGTTTGGTCTTTTCCTGCAATAGTGATATTATCAAGATAAGGGAAAGTATCTTTAAGGTTTTCCTGTTCAACAAGTTTGTCCATCTCTCTCTGAAAAACAGCCACGCCATTAGTTACCCCAAAAGGAACTCTGCAGTAGTGATATAATTTCCCATTTGCTTCAAACGCAGTGTATTTCTTCTCTGATTCCTTCAGAGGAATTTGATAGTAAGCACTTTTTAAGTCAAAAGTAGAGAATATCTTATACTTAGCTAATGTGTTGACAATCTCTTCTATTCGAGGTAATGGATATGCATCAAGCTCCGTGAACTGGTTTATAGTTTGAGAGTAATCAATGCAGAGTCTCTTTCTATGTCTCTCCAAGGGGTCCTTAACCACGACAACTTGTGCCCTCCAAGGGGAAGAACTGTGTTCTATAATCCCCTCTTGTAAAAGATTAGTTACTTCTGTGTTGATAAAGTTCCTATCATCTTTACTAAAATGTCTTGATTTTGTAGCAATTGGCTTGCACTTGGAGGATAAATTAGTGAATAATGAAGGACATTCAACAGATGCAGCAGAAAAACCACACAATATGGGTGGCTTTGACAATACAAGATCAGGCATAGTTCCTTCATACATTATTTGAAGTGATCTGTGCAGTTTCTGGAAATCCTGACTTAGAATTATATCGCTACACAAATTTTTCAAAATACCAAGACACACAGATTTATAGCTAGTTTTGTTCAGAATAAAGTCTACAATACAAGATCCTATAATTTGAGTATTGAGAGTTGTCAGAGCCATCGAGATTTCTCTATTTGAAGGAATTATAGTTAGATTTAGTCGGGACACAACTTGTTCACTTATAAAACTTTCTGAACTGCCAGAATCAAGTAATACATTAAGTGTATGGCCATTAATGGATACCGTTGTAGCTGCATGAGACAAGCTCTGAGGAAATGCAGCTGTAATTGCACATAAAGAAGGTGTGTATATGGCAGCAGTCACACTTTTAGTTGTTGCTTTGCACTTGCATACTCTAGAATAATGTCCCTTCTTGCCACAACTATTACAAGTTGCCTCTCGAGCAGGACATGTCTCTCTCTTATGAATATTACCCCCCGCAAAAGTAACAGTTCCTTTTTGAATAATTATATGCTGCAGCAAGGGCACCTTTATCAGTAGAAATTGTTTCCGTTTGCTCCATATTAGTACGTGGGTGAAATTCTTTTGTAGTAGTTGCAGCAGAATACACATTAGATGAGCCATAAACAACTGAATTTTTCTGAGCCAAGTGCAAAGAGTAAGCTTGATTGTAAGCTGACTGTAAATCCAAGGTTTTGTGTTCTAATAGTCTCTGTCGTATTAAAGGCGATGCCAAAACATTGATAAAAGACTCTCGAATAACTTCCTGTCGATATTGATCAGCCGTAACTGCTTTGAAGGCACACTCTTTACTAAGTCTTTGAAGTTCTTGTAACTTCAAGTGACTCACCAGGTTTTTGTTTCCGAGTAGCAAGGAGGTGTCGAGAGAATATCACGTTGGGTGTCTTAACGAAGAGTTTGCTTAGTACATCAATAGCAGAATCATAAGTTGTACATTCCTCTAGGTAATCATATACATCAGAAGAGACAAAGCTTATTAATGTTTTGAGTCTGTCTGGTGCATCATTGCCACACTCATGAGTCCATAAATCTGGAGCAGCAGCTCCTTAAGGCCGAGGAATTTATCGGTGGCCAGGGGGGGCTGCGAGGAAGTCCGTGACCTCTTCAATCGTGTCATGGTCGAGAGCCTCCACCAGGTAATAGAAGCGGGTGGCATCAACCGTGATGCCCCGCAGGTTGAACTGGGCCCCCGCCTGCTGGAACCAGATGTGCGGCTGGGTGGTCCAGAAGGTGGGCAATTTAACAGAGACCGCGTCCAGAGACAGGGCTTGGCCAGCCTGTGAGGTGGTAGGACGGGCGGTTTTCTCCATCATGCCAACAATGGAGTGTCAGGGTCACCAATGTGATGCGTAGGTCTCGAAACGAAAGAGAGGAGTCAGGTATTTCGAGAGGCACCTTTATTTGTGTTCCTCCAGGTTGTAGGGAAGTCCACGAGAGAGAGATTGCACCCAAACCCTTGCCTTTAAACCCTCTGGTTAAGGGCCGCCTCTGGACTGAACCATTCCCGTTCCGAGGGGTTTGACAGTTCGGATGGCTGGACCCTTGGGAGCCGCCACAATAGTACTTTATTTGCCAAGTATGTTTTGCAACATACGAGGAATTTCATTTGCCAAGTCAGTCATGCAAATAAAAAGCAATGTTTTAACATGAACATGTCCATCACAGTACCTCCTACACATTCCTTACTGTGATGGAAGGCAAACTAAAGTTCAAGTCTCTTCCCTTTGTTCTCCCGCGGTCGGGGGCCTCGAGTCCTCCGTTGACGGAACGATCTTGACACCCGTAGCCGGCGGCATTTTGGCCATCCGCATCGAGGCGATCAGCTCCTGCATCAGGAGGATGTCAGCTCCCCCGCGCCGGGCGATCAAACCTCGCGTCGGGGCTGGTCAAACCTTCCACGACGTTGGAGCTCCCAACTCAGCCTCTCCTGAGTCTGAGAGCTTTTGATGGTAAGTTCGCAGGCTGCGGTTGGAGCAATCCCAGGCAAGGGATCAGCTCCGATGTTAAGTCCGTGCCCCGCGGTGGTGCTCACAACAATCCGAGGAGGCCTCCAGCTCCATCGATGGTAGGCCGCAGAGCGACTGGAGAATGCGATCCAGAAAATAATTGCATCTCCGCCAAGTTAAGAACCTGAAAAAACGTTTCCCCTGATCCCCTCCCCTCACATGAGACAAACCAGAGAATATTAAAACAAACTTTTAACAAACAACAAAACATTTTAATAAATGAAAAAATGAACAGATTGCCAGCGGAACTGCCATCGTACGGCGCCCCTGATGGTCGTAGTCGTAAATATAGCTTAGGGCCTCAATTCCTGGCAACATCCTCTTAAATCTTCTCCACACTTTTTCTAGCGTAATGACATCCTTCCTCTAGCAGGGTAACTAAAACTGAAAAAATGTACTCCAAATGTGGCCTTACAAACACCTTGTAACATCACGTCCCAACTTGTGTACTCAATATCCTGACTGATGAAGACGGTGCCGCAATGGCTGCCTCGCCAACAGTCTGTCTGTCCTTTTCCTTCTGGTTGTTTTTTGGTTTGTGTTAAATGTATGTTTTAGTGTTCTTTAGCTTTGTTTTTAAGTGGGAGTTGGGGGATTTTCTCTTACCTCGATGGATGTGCAATTTTTCCCGTATCGAGGAGCTGGCGGCCTCTTGTTGCGGATCAATTTTGAGAGCTCCAATCGCGGCCGCCTTCGGGATTTTAACATTGCGGAGCTGGCAATCCCTTTACCAGGGATCGACCTCGGAGCTCCAACCGTGGGTGTTTGCGGACGTAACATAACGGAGCCCGCAGTCTCTGGTCAGAGACCGAATTCGGGAACTCCAAGCCGCAGGAGCATCGACCGCACGGATGCGGTGGCTTCGATCGACGGCAGCGTGAGCTACAATCGCTCCAATTGCAAATGGTTCAACTACCCCGACTGAGGAAGAATAAAGAGGAAGAAGTTTGGACTTTTTTTGCCTTCCATCACAGTGAGGAATGTGGAATCCACTGTGGTTTATGTTAACTTTGATGTAGGTGTGTATCTTGTTGCTTTTTTTAGTATGGCTGTATCGAGTTTCACTATATCTTAATTGGTACACGTGTCCGGGGCACACTGGTCGGGGTGAATTCGGTGGGCCGATGTGCTCTAAACTAAACTAATAAGTAAATACAAACAACACTCTTCCATCTCTTGAGGAGTGCTTCTACATCACAAGTGGATGTTACAATGAGGGGGAAAGGAGTGGGGAAAAAGAGAGAGAGGGAGAGATGGGGAGAGAGAGAAAGAGGCTCGGAGGACCCAGGGCAGGCTGACGGAGAGCAATACTCATGGAGGACACACTCTTACAAGGGCATCACAGTGAGCCTTCAATACACCCAGCGGTAACACTAGTAGAGTTGCGGGTTCAATCCTGACCTCGGCCGCTGTCTGTGTGGTGTTTGCATGTTCTCCCTTTGACCACGTGGGTTTCCTCAGGGTGCTCCAGTTTCCCCCCACATCCCAAAGAAATGTGGGTTTGTAGGTTAATCGGCCCTCTGTAAATTGCCCCTAGTGGGTAAGGAGTGGATGGGAAAGTGGGATAACATAGAACTTGTATGTGAACGGGTGATCGATAGTCGGCATGAACTAGGTGGGCCAAAGGACCTGTTTCCGTGCTGTATCTTTCAATCAGTTCAGTCATCCAGAATATCCCTCCATCACCAATTGGAGTACAGGTTATGTCAACCCATTAGCATTACATCAACACGGCATTAATTTCCATTTACAATGCCCCTCGAACACACAGAGAGGGGGCTTACATAAGTTCTAGAAGCAGAATTAGGCCATTCAGCCCATCATGTCTATTCCACCATTCAATCATGGCTGATCTATCTCTCCCTCTTAACCCCATTCTCCTGCCTTCTCCCCATAACCCCTGACACCCTGATCAATCAAGAATCTACCTATCTCCACCTTAAACATATCCATTGACTTGGCCTCCACAGCCTTCTGTGCCAATGAATTCACCACCCTCAGACTAAAGAAATTCCTCCTCATATCCTTCCTAAATGAAGGTCCTTTAATTCTGCTATGACTCCCCCACTAGTGGAAATTACATCTCCACATCATCTTTCTCCAAGCCTTTCACTGTTAAGTAAGTTTCAATGAGGTCTCTCCTCGTCCTTCTAAACTCCAGCGAGTACAGGCCCAGTGCTGTCACACGCTCATCATATGTTAGCCCAATCATTCCTGGGATCATTCTCGTAAACCTCCTCTGGACCCTCTCCAGCACCAGCACATCCTTCCTCAGATATGGGGCCTAAAACTGCTCACAATGCTCCAAATGCAGCCTGACCAGCCCTGTAGTGCCTCAGCACGAAACTGCAGATGCTGGAACCTTGTGCTGAACACCAAGTGCTGGAGGAACTCAGCGGGTCAGCTAGCATCTGTGGAGGGAATCGGACAGATGATGTTTTGGGTGGAGACCTTTCTCCATGCTTTTCTATCAGTCTGAAGAAGGGTCGCGACCCAAAATGTCGGCCGTCAAGAGTGTTTTATTGTCAATACGTCGCAAATTTGGAAAAATGGGCTGAAAGATGGCAGATGGAGTTTAATGCTGATAAATGTGAGGTGCTACACCTTGGCAGGACAAATCAAAATAGGACGTACATGGTAAATGGTAGGGAATTGAAGAATACAGTTGAATAGAGGGATCTGGGTATAACCGTGCATAGTTCCTTGAAGGTGGAATCTCATATAAATAGGGTGGTAAAGAAAGCTTTTGGTATGCTAGCCTTTATAAATCAGAGCATTGAGTATAGAAGCTGGGATGTAATGTTAAAATTGTACAAGGCATTGGTGAGACCAAATCTGGAGTATGGTGTACAATTTTGTCGCCCAATTATAGGAAGGATGTCAACAAAATAGAGAGAGTACAGAGGAGATTTACTAGAATGTTGCCTGGGTTTCAACAACTAAGTTACAGAGATAGGTTGAATAAGTTAGGTCTTTATTCTCTGGAGCACAGAAGGTTAAGGGGGGACCTGATAGAGGTCTTTAAAATGATGAGAGGGATAGACAGAGTTGATGTGGACAAGCTTTTCCCTTTGAGAATAGGGAAGATTCAAACAAGAGGACATGACTTCAGAATTAAGGGGCAGAAGTTTAGGGGTAATATGAGGGGGAACTTCTTTACGCAGAGAGTGGTGGCGGTGTGGAATGAGCTCCCAGTGGAAGTGGTGGAGGCAGGTTCATTGGTATCATTTAAAAATAAATTTGATAGGCATATGGATGAGAAGGGAATGGAGGGTTATGGTATGAGTGCCGGCAGGTGGGACTAAGGGGGAAAAAAAATTTGTTCAGCATGGACTTGTAGGGCCGAGATGGCCTGTTTCCGTGCTGTAATTGTTATATGGTTATATGGTTAAATGGGAACAAAATTAAATTCTCACCGTCCTTTTTGCCTCCGCAGATGCTGCCTGCCCCGCTGCGTTCTTCCTGCACTTTGTTGATTTGTTGAAGACTCACTTCAAAGTTGGAGGGAGGGAGGGAAGTTCGCAAGTTGTAAGAGTAGAATTAGGCCATTCAGCCCATCGAGTCCACTCCGCCATTCATTCATAGCTGATCTCTGCCTCCGAAATCCTGCCTTCTCCCCATAACCCTTGACACCGTTCTAATCAAGAATGTGTCTGTCTCTGCTTTAAAACTATCCACTGACTTGGTCTCCACAGCCCTCTGTGACAATGAGTTCCACAGGTTAACCACTCTCATCACCTCTTTTCTCAGATCTCAGATCCACTCGGGCGCGGCCTCTGCCTACAGTTTGTCTGTTTTTTTTCATCTTTGTGTTATTTTTAGTTTGTTTAAAAGTATGGTTTGGAGGTTTCTTAGTCTTTTTACATGGGGGAGCAGGCAGGGTAAAGGGGGAACCATTTCTCATACACTTCCAGGCGAGGATGCAACTATTCTCCGAGTCGCATCTTCGCCGCCCCCGCGGCCTACCAACTGGATTGTCGCGGCCTGACCGACCAGAGCTTCAGCAGCGGCAGCACTGAATTAACATCGCAGATGCCAGTGGCTGCTGGAAGTAAGTACCAAGCACTGGGTAGAAACGGTGGAAGATAGTGGACTTCAAATGGGGTTGGTTGGAGAAAGCTTGCCTGCTAGATTTTCACTTACTGTAAATATTCCCGATGTTGGGGGAGTTCGGAACCAGGGGTCACAGTTTAAGAATAAAGGGGGGGGGGGGGGGGGGACAGTTAGGATTGAGATGAGGACAAACTTTCTTCAAAGAGAGTTGTGAATCTGTGGAATTCTCTGTCACAGATGGCAGTGGAGGCCAATTCACTGGATGTTTTCAAGAGAGAGTTACATTTAGTTCTCGGGGCTAACGACAACAAGGGATATGGGGAAAAAACAGGAAAGAGGTCCTGATTTTAGATGAATAGCCATGATCATATTGAAGGGCAGTGCTGGCTCGAAGGGCCAAATGACCTATTCCTGCACCTATTTTCTATGTTTCTATGCTTGAGTATATGGCAATAAAACTCGATCACTTGATTTTGAAGCATTCATGCATGGTGGAGGTGTAATGTAGTCATAGAGTGATACAGCGAAAACAGGCCCTTCGGCCCAACTTGCATACACCCGCCAACATGTCCCAGCTGTGCTACCTGCTTTTGGTCCATACCTCCAAACCTGATCTATCCATATATCAGTCTAACTTTTTCTTAAATGTTGGGATGATCCCTGCTGCAACTGCCTCTTCTGGCAGCTTGTTCCATACACCCATCACCCTTTGTGTGGACAAAGTTACCCCTTAAAAAGTTACCTCTTAAAAATATTTCATACAAAAAACATTGAAATCATACTTCTCCAATGAACTAAAACATGATTTTAATACATCACATTTCAAAAAGTTCCTACCCTGGGAGGGGGGACACCCTTCTTCCACACCCTCTCCCCACTCAGTTGCTCCACTCCCTCACCGGGTACCCCCAAGGCCAGTGATCAGTGACCGCTCAGCCTCCCCCCTTTCAAAAACACTCCAATCCAATTTAAAGCATATATATTGCATTCAAGTGTAAGTTAAAGACTTGTTACAGTATGCACATATTGCACAATTTCAAGCTGAAAAATGCAAAAGCCGTACCAATGGGAGGGGGACACCCTCCTCTTCTCCCCCCCCCCCCCCCCCCCCCCCTATGCTATGCTCCCTCGGGATTGGTCTCACTCCCAACCCTGACCCAATGTTGGCAGCCCTGTGAAAAGCACAAATCAAAGCCAGCAATGATGATCGAGGAAAGGTGGAGCGCACAATGGTCCATGATAACGAGTTATACAAACAGTGAAACTCATCAGGACGACAGTGAAACTAGAACAACGACTAGGATGGAGTGGAACGATGAGAGAGGGAATGCAAGGGCTACTTGAAGTGAGAGAATTCAACGTTCATACCATAATCTGCCAAATTGAAATATGAGGTGCTGTTCCTCCAATTTGCATTTGGCCTACCTGTGAAAGTGGAGGAGGACCAGAACGGAAAGATCAGCATCTCCCGATCGCCAAACATTTTAACTCCCCTTCCCATTCTCATACTGACCTTTCTGTTCTGGGCCTCCTCTGGTAACGGTCCTGGTTTCCTGCTGCTGTTGGTCCCTGTTCGAACCGCCATCGGTGCTGGAGAGGTCAGTGTCCCCACTCCCATTTAACTCGATCCTCAGAGCCCACACTGGAAGCTTGGGCACCCACTCAGACATGTTGTGTCTTGCTTACTAAATAGAGAAAGGCCTGGAAAGTGGATGTGGAGAGAATGTTTCCATTGGTGGAAGAGTCTTGGACCAGACGGCACAGTGTTAGAATTAAAGGACGTTCCTTTAAAGAGGAATTTCTTTAGTCAGAGGGTCGTGAATCTGTGGAATTCATTTTCACAGAAGGCTGTGGAGGCCAAGTTAATTGATATTTTTAAGGATAAAACTTATAGAGATGTTAAGAAACAATTAGGTTTGGAGGGATATGGACCAAATGCAGGCAGGTGGGACTAGTGTAGATGGGGCATGTTGGCCGGTATGGGCATGTTGGGCTGAAGGGCCTGTTTCCACACTGTACCACTATGAGATGCTGAACTCCCATAAAATTATCTGCTGTTCTCTGGGTAATTGATGCAGGGTGGGGACTCCAGGATACTAACTCAGTGACATTGAGCTGCTGAGGTGCGTAAATGGTTATAATGCGATGACATTGATATCTCATGGCTTTATGGTAGGATCAATACCATATTGAGGGGATGGAAAATGGGTGCAGTAGGCCATTCAGCCCTTCAAGCCAGCACCGCCATTCAATATGATCATGGTTGATCATCCACAATCAGTACCCCATTCCTGCTTTCTCCTCATATCCCTTGATTTCCTTAACTAATTCTCTCTTGAAAACATCCAGTGAATTGACCTCCACTGCCTTCTGTGGCAGAGAATTCCCCAGATTCACAACTCTCTGGGTGAAAACGTTTTTCCTCATATCACGCCTAAATGGCCAAACCCCTTATAGGAGGGTTTCACGTAA